>NW_028227318.1:145950-207361 GCF_978045245.1 Mus caroli | reverse complement strand
AAAAATAAGAAACTCATACTTGTTTGATCTCCATTATGGTGAGAAACCCTGAAAAAGTCGAAAAATGAGAAAATCACACTGTAGGACCTGGAATATGTTGAGAAACACTGAAAAAGTCAAAAAATGAGAAAATCACACTGTAGTACATGGAATATGGTGAGAAACTCTGAAAAAGTCGCAACTTAGAAAATGACAGTGTAGGACCTGGAATATGTTGAGAAAACCTGAAATATTCAAAAAATGAGAAAATGACAATGTAGAACCTGGAATACGGTAAGAAACCCTGAAAAGTTAAAAAAAGAGAAAATCACACTGTAGGACCTGGAATATGGTGAGAAACCCTGAAAAAGTCAAAAAATGAGAAAATCACACTGTAGGACTTGGAATATGATGAGAAACCCTGAAAAAGTCGAAAAATGAGAAAATCTCACTGTAGAAGATGGAATATGGTGAGCAACCCTGAAAAAGTCAAAAATTAGAAAAATAACAATGTAGAACCTGGAATATGGTGAGAAACTCTGAAAAAGTCGAAAAATTAGAAAAATCACACTCTAGGATTGGAATATGATGAGAAACCCTGAAAAAGTCGAAAAATGAGAAAATCACACTGTAGTAGCTGGAATATGGTGAGAAACACTGAAAAAGTCTCAAAATGAGAAAATCACACAGTAGGACCTGCAATATGGTGAGAAAAACTTAAACAGTCAAAAAAGAAGAAAATCAAACTTGTAGTACCTGCAATATGGTGAGAAACCCTGAAAAATTCCAAAAATGAGAAAATCACACTGTAGGATTTAGAATATGATGAGAAACCGTGAAAAAGTCAAAAAATGAGAAAAATACACTGTAGAAGCTGGAATATGGTGAGAAACCCTGAAAAAGTCGAAAAATATGAAAATCACACTTATAGAACCTCCAATATGGTGAGAAACCCTGAAAAGTCAAAAAATGAGAAAATCACACTGTAGGACCTGGAATATGGTGAGAAACACTGAAAAAGTCAAAAAATGAGAAAATAACACTGTAGGACTTGGAATATGATGAGAAAACCTGAAAAAGTCAAAAAATGAAAAAATCACACTGTAGTACTTGGAATATGATGAGAAACCCTGAAAAAGTCAAAAAATGAAAAAATCACACTGTAGGACTTGGAATATGATGAGAAACCCTGAAAAAGTCAAAAAATGAGAAAATCACACTGTAGGACTTGGAATATGATGAGAAACCCTGAAAAAGTCGAAAAATGAGAAAATCACACTGTAGAAGATGGAATATGGTGAGCACCACTGAAAAAGTCGAAAATTAGAAAAATAACACTGTAGAAACTGGAATATGGTAAGAAACCCTGAAAAATTCCAAAAATGAGAAAATCACACTGTAGGATTTGGATTATGATGAGAAACCGTGAAAAAGTCAAAAAATGAGAATAATACACTGTAGGAGCTCGAATATGATGAGAAACCCTGAAAAAGTCGAAAAATAAGAAAATCACACTTGTAGGACCTCCAATATAGTGAAAAACCCTGAAAAAGTCGAAAAATGAGAAAATCACAGTGTAGGACCTGGAATATGGTGAGAAACCCTGAAAAAGTCGAAAAATGAGAAAATCACGCAGTAGGTCCTGGAATATGGTGAGAAACACTGAAAAAGTCTAAAATAAAAAAATTACACTGTAGTACCTGGAATATGGTGACAAACCCTGAAAAAGTCTTAAAATGAGAAAATCACACTGTAGGACATGGAATATGGTGAGAAACCTTGAAAAAGTCAAAAAATGAGAAACATCACACTGTAGTAAAAGGAATATGGTGATATAATCTGAAAAAGTCGAAAAATTAGAAAAATCACACTCTAGGACTTGGAATATGATGAGAAACCTTGAAAAAGTCAAAAAATGAGAAACAACACTGTAGTAAAAGGAATATGGTGATATAATCTGAAAAAGTCGAAAAATTAGAAAAATCACAGTCTAGGACTTGGAATATGATGAGAAACACTGAAAAAGTCTAAAAATGAGAAAATCACACTGTAGGACTTGGAATATGATGAGAAACACAGAAAAAGTAAAAATATGAGAAAATCACACAGTAGGATCTGGAATATGGTGAGAAACCCTGAAAAAGCACAACCCTCTTCCGGTCAGAAAAGCACCAGGGCAGCTGGGGCGCAGGGTCGGCTGACACTCGCCAGCTACCCACAACACCCTCCACAGGATCTTAAGACTTCTGGTGAGTGGAGCACAGCTTCTGCTCCAACCCAAGTGCTCGGGACCTGAGACTGCATTAGTTAGGGAAGCAGAAACCGGCCTGAGTAGGGCCACAGGCCTCATCATGCCGGATCAGCGCTGAGGTAGCAGGAGCGCAGGGTTGCCTGACACCCGCCAGCTACCCACGACCCCCGCCGCAGGATTTTGGGACTCTGGTGAGTGGAACACAGCTTCTGCTCCAATCTTTAAACAGTGACAACGATAACAACTATCCCCAGAGATTACCAGATGGCGAAAGGTAAACGTAATAATCTTACTAACAGAAACCAAGACCACTCACCATCATCAGAACCCAGCACCCCCACTTTGCCCAGTCCAGGGCACCCCAACACACCGGAAAAGCTAGACACGGATTTAAAAGCATATCTCCTGATGATGATAGAGGACTTCAAGAAGGACTTTAATAACACACTTAAAGAAATGCAGGAGAACACTGCTAAACAGGCAGAAGACAATAAAGAGGAAGCACAAAAATCCCTTAAAGAATTGCAGGAGAACACTGCTAAAGAGTTACAAATCCTTAAAGAAAAACAGGATAACATAATCAAACAGGTAGAAGTTCTTACAGAAAAACAGGAAAACACATCCAAACAGATGATGGAAATGAACAAAACCATACTAGAACTAAAAAGGGAAGTAGACACAATAAAGAAAACCCAAAATGAGGCAACACTGGAGATAGAAACCCTAGGAAAGAAATCTGGAACCATAGATACGAGCATCAGCAACAGAATACAAGAGATGGAAGAGAGAATCTCAGGTGCAGAAGATTCCATAGAGAACATCGGCACAACAATCAAGGAAAATGTAAAATGCAAAAAGATCCTAACTCAAAACATCCAAGAAATACAGGACACAATGAGAAGACCAAACCTACGGATAATAGGAGTGGATGAGAATGAAGATTTTCAACTCAAAGGACCAGCAAACATCTTCAACAAAATTATAGAAGAAAACTTCCCAAATCTAAAGAAAGAGATGCCCATGAACATACAAGAAGCCTCAGAACTCCAAATAGACTGGACCAGAAAAGAAATACCTCCCGACACATTATAATCAGAACAACAAATGCTCTAAATAAAGAGAATACTAAAAGCAGTAAGAGAAAAAGGCCAAGTAACATATAAAGGCAAGCCTATCAGAATTACACCAGATTTTTCACCAGAGACTATGAAAGCCAGAAGATCCTGGACGGATGTTATACAGACACTAAAAGAACACAAATTCCAGCCCAGGCTACTATACCCAGCCAAACTCTCAATTAACATAGATGGAGAAACCAAAGTATTCCACGACAAAACCAAATTCACACATTATCTCTCCACGAATCCAGCCCTTCAAAGGATAACAACAGAAAAAAACCAATACAAGGACAGGAACCACGCCCTAGAAACAACAAGAAGGTAATCCCTCAACAAACCTAAAAGAAGACAGCCACAAGAACAAAATGCCAACTTTAACAACAATAATAACAGGAAACAACAATTACTTTTCCTTAATATCTCTTAATATCAATGGACTCAACTCCCCGATAAAAAGACATAGACTAACAAACTGGCTACACAAACAAGACCCAACATTTTGCTGCTTACAGGAAACTCATCTCAGAGAAAAGGATAGACACTACCTCAGAATGAAAGGCTGGAAAACAATTTTCCAAGCAAATGGCATGAAGAAACAAGATGGAGTAGCCATTCTAATATCTGATAAGATTGACTTCCAACCCAAAGTCATTAAAAAAGACAGGGAGGGACACTTCATACTCATCAAAGGTAAAATCCTCCAAGAGGAACTATCAATCCTGAATATCTATGCTCCAAATACAAAGGCAGCCACATTCATTAAAGAAACTTTAGTAAAGCTCAAAGCACACATTGCACCTCATACAATAATAGTGGGAGACTTCAACACACCACTTTCACCAATGGACAGATCATGGAAACAGAAACTAAACAGGGACACAGTGAAACTAAGAGAAATTATGAATCAAATGGATCTGGCAGATATCTACAGAACATTCTATCCTAAAACAAAAGGATATACCTTCTTCTCAGCACCTCATGGTACCTTCTCCAAAATTGACCACATAATTGGTCACAAAGCAGGCCTCAACAGATACAAAAATATTGAAATTGTCCCATGCATCCTATCAGATCACCATGGACTAAGGCTGATCTTCAATAACAAAATAAATAATAGAAAGCCAACCTTCACGTGGAAACTGAACAACACTCTTCTCAATGATACCTTGGTCAAGGAAGGAATAAAGAAAGAAATTAAGGACTTTTTAGAGTTCAATGAAAATGAAGCCACAACATACCCAAACTTATGGGACGCAATGAAAGCATTTCTAAGAGGAAAACTCATTGCTCTGAGTGCCTCCAAAAGGAAACTAGAGAGAGCACACATTAGCAGCTTGACAACACACCTAAAAGCACTAGAACAAAAGGAAGCAAATTCACCCAAGAGGAGTAGACGGCAGGAAATAATCAAACTCAGGGGTGAAATCAACCAAGTGGAAACAAGAAAAACTATTCAAAGAATCAACCAATCAAGGAGCTGGTTCTTTGAGAAAATCAACAAGATAGATAAACCCTTAGCCAGACTCACTAGAGGGCACAGGGAAGCATCCTAATTAACAAAATCAGAAATGAAAAAGGAGACATAACAACAGATCCTGAAGACATCCAAAACACCATCAGATCCTTCTACCAAAGGCTATACTCAACAAAACTGGAGAACCTGGATGAAATGGAGAAGTTCCTAGACAGATACCAGGTACCAAAGTTGAATCAAGATCAGGTTAATGATCTAAACAGCCCTATATCCCCCAAAGAAATAGAAGCAGTCATTAATAGTCTCCCAACTAAAAAAAGCCCAGGACCAGATGGGTTTAGTGCAGAGTTCTATCAGACCTTCAAAGAAGATCTAATCCCAGTTCTTCACAAACTATTCCACAAAATAGAAACAGAAGGTACTCTACCCAACTCATTCTATGAAGCCACAATTACTCTGATACCTAAACCACAAAAAGACCCAACAAAGATAGAAAACTTCAGACCAATATCCCTTATGAATATTGATGCAAAAATCCTCAATAAAGTTCTTGCTAACCGAATCCAAGAACACATCAAAACAATCATCCATCCTGACCAAGTAGGTTTCATCCCAGGGATGCAGGGATGGTTCAATATACGGAAATCCATCAACGTAATCCAGTATATAAACAAACTCAAAGACAAAAACCACATGGTCATCTCGTTAGATGCGGAAAAAGCATTTGACAAGATCCAACACCCATTCATGATAAAAGTCTTGGAAAGATCAGGAATTCAAGGCCCATACCTAAACATGATAAAAGCAATCTACAGCAAACCAGTAGCCAACATCAAAGTAAATGGTGAGAAGCTTGAAGCAATCCCTCTAAAATCAGGGACTAGACAAGGCTGTCCACTTTCTCCATACCTATTCAACATTGTACTTGAAGTCCTAGCCAGAGCAATTCGACAACAAAAGGAGATCAAAGGGATACAAATTGGAAAAGATGAAGTCAAAATATCACTCTTTTCAGATGATATGATAGTATATATAAGTGACCCTAAAAATTCCACCAGAGAACTCCTAAGCCTGATAAACAGCTTCGGTGAAGTAGCTGGATATAAAATTAACTCAAACAAATCAATGGCCTTTCTCTACACAAAGAATAAACAGGCTGAGAAAGAAATTAGGGAAACAACACCCTTCTCAATAGTCACAAATAATATAAAATATCTTGGCGTGACTCTAACTAAGGAAGTGAAAGATCTGTATAATAAAAACTTCAAGTCTCTGAAGAAAGAAATTATAGAAGATCTCAGAAGATGGAAAGATCTCCCATGCTCATGGATTGGCAGGATCAACATTGTAAAAATGGCTATCTTGCCAAAAGCAATCTACAGATTCAATGCAATCCCCATCAAAATTCCAAATCAATTCTTCAACGAATTAGAAAGTGCAATCTGCAAATTCATCTGGAATAACAAAAAACCTAGGATAGCAAAAACTCTTCTCAAGGATAAAAGAACCTCTGGTGGAATCACCATGCCGGACCTAAAGCTCTACTACAGAGCAATTGTGATAAAAACTGCATGGTACTGGTATAGTGACAGACAAATAGACCAATGGAATAGAATTGAAGACCCAGAAATGAACCCACACACCTATGGTCACTTGATCTTCGACAAGGGAGCTAAAAACATCCAGTGGAAGAAAGACAGCATTTTCAACAAATGGTGCTGGCACAACTGGTTGTTAACATGTAGAAGAATGCGAATCGATCCATTCCTATCTCCTTGTACTAAGGTCAAGTCTAAGTGGATCAAGGAACTTCACATAAAACCAGAGACACTGAAACTTATAGAGGAGAAAGTGGGGAAAAGCCTTGAAGATATGGGCACAGGGGAAAAATTCCTGAATAGAACAGTAATGGCTTGTGCTGTAAGATCGAGAATTGACAAGTGGGACCTCATGAAACTACAAAGCTTCTGCAAGGCTAAAGACACCATCAATAAGACAAAAAAAACACCAACAGATTGGGAAAGGATCTTCACCTATCCTAAATCAGATAAGGGACTAATATCCAATATATATATAAAGAACTCAAGAAGGTGGACTCCAGAAAGTCAAATAACCCCATTAAAAAATGGGGCTCAGAACTGAACAAAGAATTCTCACCTGAGGAATACCGAATGGCAGAGAAACACCTGAAAAAATGTTCAACATCCTTAATCATCAGGGAAATGCAAATCAAAACAACCCTGAGATTCCACCTCACACCAGTCAGAATGGCTAAGATCAAAAATTCAGGTGACAGCAGATGCTGGCAAGGATGTGGAGAAAGAGGAACACTCCTCCATTGTTGGTGGGATTGCAAGCTTGTACAACCACTCTGGAAATCAGTCTGGCGGTTCCTCAGAAAATTGGACATAGTACTAGCGGAGGATCCAGCAATACCTCTCCTGGGCATATATCCAGAAGATGTCCCAACCGGTAAAAAGGACACATGCTCCACTATGTTCATAGCAGCCCTCTTTATAATAGCCAGAAGCTGGAAAGAAACCAGATGTCCCTCAACAGAGGAATGGATACAGAAATTATGGTACATTTACACAATGGAGTACTACTCAGCTATTAAAAAGAATGAATTTATGAAATTCCTAGCCAAATGGAAGGACCTCGAGGGCATCATCTTGAGTGAAGTAACACAATCACAAAATAACTCACACAATATGTATTCACTGATAAGTGGATATTAGCCCAAAACTTAGGATACCCAAGATATAAGATACAATTTGATAAACGCATGAAACTCAAGAAGAATGAAGACCAAAGTGTGGACACTGTGCACCTTCTTAGAATTGGGAACAAAACACCCAGGGAAGGAGTTACAGAGACAAAGTTCGTAGCTGTGATGAAAGGATGGACCATTTAGAGACTGCCATATCCAGGGATCCATCCCATAATCAGCTTCTAAACGCTGACACCATTGCATACACTAGCAAGATTTTGCTGAAAGGACCCAAATATAGCTGTCTCTTGTGAGACGATGCCGGGGCCTAGCAAACACAGGAGTGGATGTTCACAGTCAGCTATTGGATGTATCACAGGGCTCCCAATGGAGAAGCTAGAGAAAGTACCCAAGGAGCTAAAGGGATCTGCAACCCTATTGTTGGAACAACATGATGTACTAACCAGAACCCCGGAGCTCTTGTCTCTAGCTGCATATGTATCGAAAGATGGCCTAGTCGGCCATCAATGGAAAGAGAGGCCCATTGGACTTGCAAATATTATATGCCCCAATATAGGGGAATGCCAGGGCCAAAAGAATGGGAATGGGTGGGTAGGGAAGTGGGGGGCGCTATGGGGGACTTTTGGGATAGCATTGGAAATGTAATTGAGGATAATATGTAATAAAAATATTAAAAATCAAAAAAAAAAGAAACCCTGAAAAAGTCTTAAAAAGAGAAAATCACACAGTAGGACCTGCAATATGTTGAGAAACACTGAAAAATCTTAAAATGAGAAAATCACACTGTAGGACCTGGAATATGGTAACTCTGAAAAAGTCGAAAAATGAGAAATTCAGACTTGTAGGACCTGCAATATGGTGAGAAACACTGAAAAAGTCAAAACATGAGAAAATTACACTGTAGGACCTAGAATATGTGGAGAAACAATTTAAAAGTCGAAAAAAGAGAAAATCACCCTCTAGGACATGGAATATGATGAGAAAACCTGAAAAAGTCAAAATATGAGAAAATAACACTGTAGTACCTTGAATATGGTGAGAAAACACTGAAAAAGTCTAAAAATGAGAAAAACACACAGTAGGACCTGGAATATGGTGAGAAACCCTGAAGCAGTCGAAAAATAAGAAAATCAAATTTGTCATATCTGCAATATGGTGAGAAAACCTGAAGTGTCAAAAAATGAGAAAAATACACTGAAGGAGCTAGAATATGGTGAGAAACCCTGAAAAAGTCAAAAAATAAGAAATTCACACTTGTAGGACCTGCAATAGGGTGAGAAATTCTGAAAAAGTCAAAAAATGAGAAAATCACACTGTAGGACTTGGAATATGGTGAGAAACCTGAAAAAGTCGAAAAATGAGAAAATCACGCAGTAGGACCAGGAATATTGTGAGAAAACGTGAAAAAGTCTAAAAATGAGAAAAATACACCGTAGGAGCTGGAATATGGTGAGAAAACCTGAAAAAGTCGAAAAATAAGAAACTCACACTTGTTTGACCTCCATTATGGTGAGAAACCCTGAAAAAGTCGAAAAATGAGAAAATCACACTGTAGGACCTGGAATATGGTGAGAAACCCTGAAAAAGTCAAAAAATGAGAAAATCACACTATAGAACTTGGAATATGATGAAAAACCCTGAAAAAGTCAAAAAATGAGAAAATCACACTGTAGAAGATGGAATATGGTGAGCAACCGTGAAAAAGTCAATAATTAGAAAAATCACACTCTAGGACTTGGAATATGATGAGGAACCATGAAAAAGTCGAAAAATGAGAAAATCACACTGTAGTAGCTGGAATATGGTGAGAAACACTGAAAAAGTCTCAAAATGAGAAAATCACACAGTAGGACCTGCAATATGGTGATAAACACTTAAACAATCAAAAAATAAGAAAATCAAACTTGTAGTACCTGCAATATGGTGAGAAACCCTGAAAATTTCCAAAAATGCGAAAATCACACTGTAGGATTTAGAATGTGATGAGTATCCGTTAAAAAGTCAAAAAATGAGAAAAATACACTGTAGAAGCTGGAATGTGTTGAGAAACCCTGAAAAAGTCTTAAAACGAGAAAATCACACTGCAGGACTTGGAATAAGATGAGAAACCCTGAAAAAGTCGAAAAATGAGAAAATCACACTGTAGTACCTGGAATGTGTTGAGAAACCCTGAAAAAGTCTTAAAACGAGAAAATCACACTGTAGGACCTTGGAATATGGTGAGAAACTCTGAAATAGTCGAAAAAAGAGAAAATCACACTCTAGGACTTGGAATATGATGATATACCATGAAAAAGTCAAAAAAAATGAGAAAATCACACTGTAGTACCTGGAATATGGTGAGAAACCCTTAAAAAGTCTAAAAATGAGAAAATCAAACAGTAGGACCTGGAATATGGTGAGAAACCCTGAAAGATCGAAAAATTAGAAAATCAAACTTGTAGTACCTGCAAAATGGTGAGAAACCCTAAAAAAGTCAAAAAAGGAGAAAATCAAAATATAGGACTTGGAACAAGATGAGAAACCGTGAAAAAGACAAAAAATGACAGAAATACACTGTAGGAGCTGAAATATGGTGAGCAACCCTGAAAAATTCAAAAAATGAGAAAAATCAAAATGTAGAACCTGCAATATGGTGAGAAACCCTGAAAAATTCCAAAAATGAGAAAATCACACTGTAGGATTTGGAATAAGATGAGAAACCGTGAAAAAATCAAAAAAATGAGAATAATACACTGTAGGAGCTGGAATATGTTGAGAAACACTGAAAAAGTCGAAAAATAAAAAAATCATATTTGTAGGACCTCCAATATGGTGAAAAACCCTGAAAAAGTCGAAAAATGAGAAAATTACAGTGTAGGACATGGAATATGGTGAGAAACCCTGAAAAAGTCAAAAATGAGAAAATCACGCAGTAGGTCCAGGAATTTGGTGAGAAGCACTGAAAAAGTCTAAAATAAGAAAATCACACTGTAGTACCTGGAATATGGTGACAAACCCTGAAAATGTCAAAAAAATGAGAAAATCACACTGTAGGACTTGGAATATGGTGAGAAACCCTGAAAAAGTCGAAAAATGAGAACATCAGGCAGTAGGACCTGGAATATGGTGAGAAACACTGAAAAATCTTGAAATGAAAAAATCACACTGTAGGACCTGGAATATGGTGAGTAACTCTGAAAAAGTCGAAAAATTAGAAATTCACACTTGTAGGACCTGCAATATGGTGAGAAACACTGAAAAAGTCAAAAAATGAGAAAATTACACTGGTGGACCTGGAATATGTTGAGAAACCCTTTAAAAGTCGAAAAAAGAGAAAATCACCCTGTAGGACTTGGAATATGATGAGAAAACCTGAAAAAGTTGAAAAATGAGAAAATCACAATGTAGAAGATGGAATATGTTGAGCAATCCTGAAAAAGTCAAAAAATGAGAAAAATCACACTGTGGAACCTGGAATATGGTGAGAAACTCTGAAAAAGGCGAAAAATTAGAAAAATCACTCTCTAGGACTTGGAATATGATGAGAAACCCTGAAAAAGTCGAAAAATGAGAAAAATCACACAATAGGACCTGCAATATGGTGAGAAACACTGAATCAGTCGAAAAATAAGAAAATAAACTTGTAGTACCTGCAATATGGTGAGAAACCCTAAAAAATTCCAACAATGAGAAAATCACACTGTAGGATTTGGAATAAGATGAGAAACCGTGAAAAAATCAAAAAAAATGAGAATAATACACTGTAGGAGCTGGAATATGATGAGAAACACTGAAAAAGTCGAAAAATAAGAAAATCACACTTGTAGGACCTCCAATATGGTGAAAAACCCTGAAAAAGTCGAAAAAAGAGAAAATTACAGTGTAGGACATGGAATATGGTTAGAAATCCTGAAAAAGTCAAAAATGAGAAAATCACGCAGTAGGTCCTGGAATTTGGTGAGAAACACTGAAAAAGTCTAAAATAAGAAAATCACACTGTAGTACCTGGAATATGGTGACAAACCCTGAAAATGTCAAAAAATGAGAAAATCACACTGTAGGACTTGGAATATGGTGAGAAACCCTGAAAAAGTCGAAAAATGAGAAAATCACGCAGTAGGAGCTGGAATATGGTGAGAAACCCTGAAAAAGTCAAAAAATGAGAAAATCACACTGTAGGACCTGGAATATGGTGAGAAACCCTGAAAAAGTCGAAAAAAGAGAAAATCACACTCTGGAATTGGAATATGATGAGAAACCCTGAAAAAGTCAAAAAATGAGAAATCACACAGTAGTACCTGGAATATGGTGAGAAACCCTGAAAAAGTCTAAAAATGAGAAAATCACACAGTAGGACCTGCAATATGGTGAGAAACCCTGAAAAAGTCGAAAAATGAGAAAATCACACTGTAGGACTTGGAATAAGATGAGAAACCCTGAAAAAGTCAAAAAATGAGAAAATAACACTGTAGGACCTTGAATATGGTGAGTAAACCCTGAAAAAGTCGAAAAATGAGAAAATCACACTGTAGGACTTGGAGTAAGATGAGAAACCCTGAAAAAGTCAAAAAATGAGAAAATCACACTGTAGTACCTGGAATATGGTGAGAAACCCTGAAAAAGTCGAAAAAAGAGAAAATCACAGTCTAGGACTTGGAATATGATGAGAAACCCTGAAAAAGTCAAAAATTGAGAAAATCACACTGTAGGACCTGGAATATGGTGAGAAACCCTTAAAAAGACTTAAAAAGAGAAAATCACACTCTAGGACTTGGAATATGATGAGAAACCCTGAAAAAGTCAAAAAATGAGAAAATCACACAGTAGTACCTGGAATATGGTGAGAAACCCTGAAAAAGTCTAAAAATGAGAAAATCACACAGTAGGACCTGCAATATGGTGAGAAACCCTTAAAAAGTCGAAAAATGAGAAAATCACACTGTAGGACTTGGAATAAGATGAGAAACCGTGAAAAAGACAAAAAATGACAAAAATGCACTGTAGGAGCTGGAATATGGTGAGAAAAACCTGAAAAAGTCCAACAATAAGAAAATCACACTTGTAGGACCTGCAATATGGTGAGAAACCCTGAAAAAGTCAAAAATGAGAAAATCACACTGTAGGACTTGGAGTAAGATGAGAAACCCTGAAAAAGTCAAAAAATGAGAAAATCACACTATAGGACTTGGAATATGGTGAGAAACCCTGAAAAAGTCAAAAAATGAGAAAATCACACAGTAGAACCTGGAATATGGTGAGAAACCCTGAAAAAGTCTAAAAATGAGAAAATCACACAGTAGCACTGCAATATGGTGAGAAACCCTGAAAAAGTCGAAAAATGAGAAAATCACACTGTAGGACTTGGAATAAGATGAGAAACCGTGAAAAAGACAAAAAATGACAAAAATGCACTGTAGGAGCTGGAATATGGTGAGAAACCCTGAAAAAGTCCAACAATAAGAAAATCACACTTGTAGGACCTGCAATATGGTGAGAAACCTTGAAAAAGTCGAAAAATGAGAAAATCACACTGTAGGACTTGAAGTAAGATGAGAAACCCTGAAAAAGTCAAAAAATGAGAAAATCACACTATAGGACTTGGAATATGGTGAGAAACCCTGAAAAAGTCAAAAAATGAGAAAATTACACTGTAGGACCTGGAATATTTTTGAGAAACCCTGAAAAAGTCCGAAAAAGAGAAAATCACACTCTAGGACTTGGAATATGATGAGAAAACCTGAAAAAGTCAAAAAATGAGAAAATCACAGTGTAGTACCTAGAATATTGGTGAGAAACACTGAAAAAGTCTTAACGTGAGAAAATCACACAGTAGGACCTGGAATATGGTGAGAAACCCTGAAACATTTGAAAAATAAGAAAATCAAACTTGTAGTACCTGCAATATGGTGAGAAACCCTGAAAAAGTCGAAAAGTGAGAAAATTACACTGTTCGACTTGGAATAAGATGAGAGACCGTGAAAATTTTAAAAAATGAGAAAAATACACTGTAGTAGCTGGAACATGGTGAGAAACCCTGCAAAAGTCGAAAATTAAGAAATTCACACTTGTAGGACCTGCAATATGGTGAGAATCCCTGAAAAAGTCGAAAAATGAGAAAATCACACTCTAGGACTTGGAATATGATAAGAAACCCTGAAAAAGTCGAAAAATGAGAAAATCACACAGTAGGACCTGCAATATGGTGAGAAACCCTGAAACAGTCGAAAAATAAGAAAATCAAACTTGTAGTACCTGCAATATGGTGAGAAACCCTGAAAAAAGAAAGAAAGAAAGAAAGAAAGAAAGAAAGAAAGAAAGAAAGAAAGAAAGAAAGAAAGAAAGAAAGAAAGGAGAATAAAAAGTTTTTATAAAAGTTTTATAAAAAGTGTTAAAGTTTTTAAAAATTAAAAAAAAAAATTACCAGATCACCATCAAGCACACACAGCATTGGCTGTCTTCAGGTGTATCCTTTCAGCCTCCAAAACAAAAAGCAATGGCTGGCTGGCTTCATGTGTATCCTATTCTCGAGTCTTATTTCCAACCTAAGAGCTGGGCTGAGCTGCCTCATTATGTAATTGCAAATCTTCCTTGGTTTGTCTTTTCCATTTCTAAGACTAACAGGCCTTTTTCTATTTAGAGAATATGCTCATGACTGTCCTTTAGATATAGTAAATATAACTGTTGCTCAATAAAAATTATTTTGCATGTATTTATTTGTGTGAGTGATGAAGCTCAGGTCTTCAAACTCGTCAGGAGTTATAATTACCTCCCCTCTCTCTCACCCACTCTCTGTCCTCTCTCTGAATGATCTATTTTATTTTTAGTGTAAGAATGTTTTGCATGTGTATGCTGTGCCCACAGACTCCAGAACAGAGTAATAGATCCCCTGGAACTGGAGATGGGCCACCATATATATATATATACTGGTAATTGAGCCCAGGTTCTCTGGAAGAGGAGACAATGCTCTTAATTGTTGAGCCCTCTCTGTAGCCACATCTTTCTTTCTTTCTTTCTTTCTTTCTTCCTTCCTTTCTTTCTTTCTTTCTTTCTTTCTTTCTTTCTTTCTTTCTTTCTTTCTTTCTTTCTTTCTTTCTTTCTTTATTTTTTGAGTATATGTTAGGCTGTGTTTATATACATCATATGCAGACAATAAGAATGATTTAGATTCTTCAGCATCTGACACCCTCTTCTGGAGTGTCTGAACATAGCTACAGCATACTTTGATATAATAAATAAATAAATCTTTAAAAAGAAAAGGAAAAGTAAAAAAGAAAGAACAGGCCTGCCATATGCATGTTCATAGAGGAAAATGGAAGAGACCCCAATCTAACCTCAGCAGGGTGCTTCCTTCTGGATGGTAGCTCACAGTATCATCCCAGCAAGACAGGCAAATCACTGAGTTCAAGGACAGTAAGGTTCAGGACAGCCAAGGTTAGGAAGGAAAAGGGTCTATGTTGAGAATACAAACCCTCAGGGGGTGGGGGAATCCAGATTAACTTTTTAATAACAAAGACTTGGTCTTTGATGTCTATAGGAAGCCCTTCTCAGTGCCTTTAACTAAGACTGAACATTCAGGGCTGTGACTCAACTGTAACAAGGAACAGGGCTAAGAACCTGCAGCCTTTGAAAACAACTATTTTTTTAAAGTGGGGGACACAAATCAGCAGTAGAACCCCTCAGGTTCAGCCATAATACTTGTTAGGGAAACAGCCTCAATGTCCGGAGCTGAGGTCTCATGGGTGAACTGCTTCAAGCTCTGAGTATCATTGAAAGAAAGAAAAGATATCATGTGGTTGCTTAATTTATTTATTTTATTATTTCTATTTTTTGTTTTCTTTTGTTTTGTTTTAGAAAAGGCCTCAGTCTTTAGCTATGGCTGACCTAGGACAGACTACATGTGTTAATTACGGTTTCACAGCTGAGAAACAGACCATACCTATGTAAGACTTAGAAAACCCAACAGTCAGTGGTGGCTCGAGCTCTTAATGAGAGCACTCTGGAGGGAGAGGCAGTCAGTTTCTGATTTCGAGGCCAGCCTGGTTAAAGACAGGGATAGGCAGGGCTAGGCAAGGCAGGGCTAGGCTAAGCAAGGGGCTAGGTTAGGCTAGGCAAGGGGATAGGATAGGCTAGGCTAGGCAAGGGGCTAGGCAAGACAGTAAGACAGACAGACAAGTATGGCAGGCCTGCCTGGTTTTTCTTTCTTTCTTATCCCTTTTAAAAAATGTTTATTTATTTATTTATTTATTCATTTATTTATTAGATATAAGTACACTGTAGCTGTCTTGAGACACTGCAGAAAAGGGTGTAAGATTCTGGAGAATCTAAATCCCTCTTATGGGCTGCATATGATGTACATAAACACAGCCTCACATATACTTCTAAAAATTTATAGATGGGTGGGGCCACTGAAAGGGCTCAACAATTAACAGAATTGTCTCCTCTTCCAGAAAACCTGGGATCAACTAACAGCAACTATATGGTGGCCCATCTCCAGTTCCAGGGGATCAGAAAGACAGACAGACAGACAGACAGACATAAGGATGGCAGGCCTGCCTGGTCTTACTTTATTTCTTATCCTTTTAAAAAATATTTTATTTATTTATTTATTTATTTATTTATTTATTTATTTATTTATTTATTTTTTAGATATAAGTACACTGTAGCTGTCTTCAGACACTCCAGTAGAGGGTGTCAGATTCTGGAGAATCTAAATCCCTCTTATGGTCTGCATATGATGTACTTAAACACAGCCTCACATATACTTCTAAAAATTTAAAGATGGGTGGGGCCACTGAAAGGGCTCAATAATTAACAGCATTGTCTTCTCTTCCAGAGAACCTGGGATCAACTACAAGCAACTATATGGTTGCCCATCTCCAGTTCCAGGGGATGAGACAGAGAGACAGACAGACAGACAGAGATAAGGATGGAAGGCCTGCCTGGTCTTTCTTTCTTTCTTATCCTTTTTAAAAAATGTTTATTTATTTATTTATTTATTTATTTATTTATTTATTTATGTATTTATTAGATATAAGTACACTGTAGCTATCTTCAGACACTCCAGAAGAGGGTGTCATATTCTGGAGAATCTAAATCCCTCTTATGGTCTGCATATGATGTACATAAACACAGCCTCACATACACCTCTAAAAATTTAAAGATGAGTGGGGCCACTGAAAGGGCTCAACAGTTAACAGCATTGTCTCCTCTTCCAGAGAACCTGGGATCAACTACCAGCAACTATATGGTGGCCCATCTCCAGTTCCAGGAGATCAGAAAGACAGACAGACAGACAGAGAAAAGGATGGCAGGCCCTGCCTGGTCTTTCTTTTTTTCTTATCATTTTTTTTTAAAAAATATTTATTTATTTATTTATTTATTTATTTATTTATTTATTTATTTATTTATTAGACATAAGTACACTGTAGCTGTCTTCAGACACTCCAGAAGAGGGTGTCAGATTCTGGAGAATCTAAATCCCTCTTATAGTCTGCCTATGATGTACATAAACACAGCCTCACATACACTTCTAAAAATTTAAAGATGAGTGGGGCCACTGAAAGGGCTCAACAATTAACAGCATTGTCTCCTCTTCCAGAGAACCTGGTATCAACTACCAGCAACTATATTGTGGCCCATCTCCAGTTCCAGGAGATCAGACAGACAGACAGACAGACAGAGATAAGGATGGCAGGCCTGCCTGGTCTTTCATTTTTTCTTATCCTTTTAAAAAATGTTTATTTATTTATTTATTTATTTATTCATTTATTTATTAGATATAAGTACCCTGTAGCTGCCTTCAGATACTCCAGAAGAGGGTGTCAGATTCTGGAGAATATAAATCCCTCTTATGGTCTGCATATGATGTACATAAACAAAGCCTCACATATACTTCTAAAAATTTAAAGATGGGTGGGGCCACTGAAGGGCTCAACAATTAACAGCATTGTCTCCTCTTACAGAGAACCTGGGTTCAACTACCAGCAACTATATGGTGGCCCATCTCCAGTTCCAGGGGATCAGACAGACAGACAGACATAAAGACAGATAGAGATAAGGATGGCAGGCCTGCCTGGTCTTTCTTTCTTTCTTATCCTTTTTAAGAAATGTTTATTTATTTATTAATGTATATTAGATATAAGTACACTGTAGCTGTCTTCAGACACTGAGGATGAGGGTGTCAGATTCTGGAGAATCTAAATCCCTCTTATGGACTGCAAATGATGTACATAAGCACAGACTCACAATTACTTCCAAAATTTTAAAGATGTGTGGGGCCACTGAAAGGGCTCAACAATTAACAGCATTGTCTCCTCTTCCAGAGAACCTGGGATCAACTACCAGCAACTATATGGTGGCCCATCTCCAGTTCCAGGGGATCAGATAGACAGACAGACAGACAGAAGAGATAAGGATCGCAGGTCTGCCTGTTCTTTCTTTCTTTCTTTCTTTCTTTCTTTCTTTCTTTCTTTCTTTCTTTCTTTCTTTCTTTCTTTCTTTCTTATCCTTTTAAAATGTTTATTTATTTATTTATTCATTTATTTATTTATTTATTAGATTTAAGTACACTGTAGCTGTCTTCAGAAACTCAGGAGGAGGGTTTCAGGTTCTGGAGTATCTAAATCCCTCTTATGGACTGCATATGATGTACATTAACACAGCCTCATATATACTTCTAAAAATTTAAAGATGGGTGGGGCCACTGAAAGGGCTCAACAATTAACAGCCTTGTCTCCTCTTCCAGAGAACCTGGGATCAACTACCAGCAACTATATGGTGGCCCATCTCCAGTTCCAGGGGATCAGACAGACAGACAGACAGACAGACTAGAATGGCAGGCCTGTCTGGTTTTTCATTCTTTCTTATCCTTTTTAAAACATCTTTCTATCTTTCTTTCTTTCTTTCTTTCTTTCTTTCTTTCTTTATTTATTTATTTATTTATTTATTTATTTATTTATTAGATATAAGTACACTGTAGATGTCTTCAGACACTCAAGAAGATGGTATTAGTTTCTGGAGAATCTAAATCCCTCTTATGGTCTGCATACAATGTACATAAACACAGCCTCACATATACTTCTAAAAATTTAAAGATGGGTGGGGCCACTGAAAGGGCTCAACAATTAACAGCATTGTCTCCTCTTCCAGAGAACCTGGGATCAACTACCAGCAACTATATGGTGGCCCATCTCTAGTTCCAGGGGATCAGACAGACAGACTGACAGACAGAGATAAGGATGGCAGGCCTACCTGGTCTTTGTTTCCTTCTTATCCTTTTAAAAAATGTTTATTTATTTATTTATGTATGTATTTATTAGATATAAGTACACAGTAGATGTCTTCAGACACTCCAGAAGAGGGTGTCAGATTACGGAGAATCTAAATCCCTCTTATGGTCTGCATAAGATGTACATAAACACAGCCTCATATATACTTCTAAAAATTTAAAGATGGGTGGGGCCACTTAAAGGGCTCAACAAATACCAGCATTGTCTCCTCTTCCAGAGAACCTGGGATCAACTACCAGCAAAAATATGGTGGCCCATCTCCAGTTTCAGGGGATCAGATAGACAGATAGACAAACAGACAAGGAAGGCAGGCCTGCTTGGTTTTTATTTCTTTCTTATCCTTTTTAAAACATGTTTATTTTTTTATTTATGTATTTATTAGATATAAGTACACTCTAGCTGTCTTCAGACACTCCAGAAGAGGGTGTCAGATTCTGAAGAATCTAAATCCCTCTTATGGTCTGCATATTATGTACATAAACACAGCCTCACAAATTCTTCTAAAAATTTAAAGATGGGTGGGGCCACTGAAAGGGCTCAAAAATTAACAGCATTGTCTCCTCTTGCAGAGAAACTGGGATCAACTACCAGCAACTATATGGTGGCCCATCTCCAGTTCCAGGGTATCAGACAGACAGACAGATAGACAGAGATAAGAATGGCAGGCCTGCCTGTTCTTTCTTTCTTTCTTTCTTATCCTTTTTTAAAATGTTTATTTATTTATTTATTTATTTATTTATTTATTTATTTATTTATTAGATATAAGTACACTGTAGTTGTCTTCAGTCACTCCAGAAGAGGGTGTCAGATTCTGGAGAATATAAATCCCTCTTATGGTCTGCATATGATGTACATAAACACAGCCTCACATATAGTTCTAAAAATTTAAAGATGGGTGGGGCCCCAGAAAGGGCTCAATAATTAACAGCATTGACTCCTCTTCCAGAGAACCTGGGATCAACAATGAGCAACTATATGGTGGCCCATCTTTAGTTCCAGTGGATCAGACAGACAGACAGACAGACAGAGATAAGGATGGCAGGCCTGCCTGGTCTTTCTTTTTTTCTTATCCTTTTTAAAAAATGTTTATTTATTTATGTATGTATATATTTATTTATTTATTTATTTATTTATTTATTTATTTATGTATTTATTAGATATAAGTACAATGTAGCTGTCTTCAGACACTCCAGAAGAGGGTGTCAGATTCTGGAGAATCTAAATCCCTCGTATGGTCTGCATATGATGTACATAAACACAGCCTCACATATACTTCTAAAAATTTAAAGATGGGTGGGGCTACTGAAAGGGCTCAACAACTAACAGCATTGTCTCCTCTTCCAGAGTACCTGGGATCAACTACCAGCAACTATATGGTGGCCTATCTCCAGTTCCAGGGGATCTGACAGATAGAGAGACAGACAGAAAGACAGACAGACAAGGTGGCAGGCCTGCCTGGTCTTTCTTTCTTTCTTATCCTTTTTAAAAATGTTTATTAATTTATGTATGTATTTATTAGATAAAAGTACACGGTAGCTGTCTTCAAACACTCCCCAAGAGGGTGTCAGATTCTGGAGAATCTATATCCCTCTTATGATCTGCATATGATGTACATAAACACAGCCTCACATATACTTCTAAAAACTTAAAGATGGGTGGGGCCACTGAAAGGGCTCAACAATTAACAGCATTTTCTCCTCTTCCAGAGAACCTGGGATCAACTACCAGCAATTATATGGTGGCCCATCTCCAGTACCGGGGATCAGACAGACAGACAGACAGACAAGGATGGCAGGCCTGCCTGGTCTCTCTTTCTTTATTATCCTTTTTAAAAAATGTTTATTTGTTTATTTATGAATTTATTAGATATAATTACACTGTAGCTGTCTTCAGACACTCCAGAAGAGGGTGTCAGATTCTGGAGAATCTAAATCCCTCTTATGGTCTGCATATTCGGTACATAAACACAGCCTTACATATACTTCTAAAAATTTAAAGATGGGTGGGCAACTGAAAGGGCTCAACAATTAACAGCATTGTCTTCTCTTCTAGAGAACCTGGGATCATCTACCAGCAACTCTATGGTGGCCCATCTCCAGTTCCAGGGGATCAGAGAGACAGACAGACAGAGATAAGGATGGCAGGCCTGCCTGGTCTTTCTTTCTTTCTAATCGATTTTAAAAAATGTTTATTTATGTATTTATGTATTTATTAGATATAAGTACACTGTATCCGTCTTAGACACTCCAAAAGACTGTGTCAGATTCTGGAGAATTTAATCCCTCTTATGGTCTGAATATGATGTACATAAACACAGCGTCACATTTACTTCTAAAAATTCAAAGATGGGTGTGGCCACTGAAAGGGCTCAACAATTAACAGCATTGTCTCCTCTTCCAGAGGACCTGGGATCAACTACCAGCAACTATATGGTGGCCCATCTCCAGTTCCAGGGTATCAGACAGACAGACAGATAGACAGAGATAAGAATGGCAGGCCTGCCTGTTCTTTCTTTCTTTCTTTCTTATCCTTTTTTAAAAATGTTTATTTATTTATTTATTTATTTATTTATTTATTTATTTATTTATTTATTTATTAGATATAAGTACACTGTAGTTGTCTTCAGTCACTCCAGAAGTGGGTGTCAGATTCTGGAGAATATAAATCCCTCTTATGGTCTGCATATGATGTACATAAACACAGCCTCACATATAGTTCTAAAAATTTAAAGATGGGTGGGGCCCCAGAAAGGGCTCAATAATTAACAGCATTGACTCCTCTTCCAGAGAACCTGGGATCAACAATGAGCAACTATATGGTGGCCCATCTTTAGTTCCAGTGGATCAGACAGACAGACAGACAGACAGAGATAAGGATGGCAGGCCTGCCTGGTCTTTCTTTTTTTCTTATCCTTTTTAAAAAATGTTTATTTATTTATGTATGTATATATTTATTTATTTATTTATTTATTTATTTATTTATGTATTTATTAGATATAAGTACAATGTAGCTGTCTTCAGACACTCCAGAAGAGGGTGTCAGATTCTGGAGAATCTAAATCCCTCGTATGGTCTGCATATGATGTACATAAACACAGCCTCACATATACTTCTAAAAATTTAAAGATGGGTGGGGCTACTGAAAGGGCTCAACAACTAACAGCATTGTCTCCTCTTCCAGAGTACCTGGGATCAACTACCAGCAACTATATGGTGGCCTATCTCCAGTTCCAGGGGATCTGACAGATAGAGAGACAGACAGACATACAGACAGACAAGGTGGCAGGCCTGCCTGGTCTTTCTTTCTTTCTTATCCTTTTTAAAAATGTTTATTAATTTATGTATGTATTTATTAGAGAAAAGTACACGGTAGCTGTCTTCAAACACTCCCCAAGAGGGTGTCAGATTCTGGAGAATCTATATCCCTCTTATGATCTGCATATGATGTACATAAACACAGCCTCACATATACTTCTAAAAACTTAAAGATGGGTGGGGCCACTGAAAGGGCTCAACAATTAACAGCATTTTCTCCTCTTCCAGAGAACCTGGGATCAATTACCCGCAATTATATGGTGGCCCATCTCCAGTACCGGGGATCAGACAGACAGACAGGCAGACAAGGATGGCAGGCCTGCCTGGTCTCTCTTTCTTTATTATCCTTTTTGAAAAATGTTTATTTGTTTATTTATGAATTTATTAGATATAATTACACTGTAGCTGTCTTCAGACACTCCAGAAGAGGGTGTCAGATTCTGGAGAATCTAAATCCCTCTTATGGTCTGCATATTCGGTACATAAACACAGCCTTACATATACTTCTAAAAATTTAAAGATGGGTGGGCAACTGAAAGGGCTCAACAATTAACAGCATTGTCTTCTCTTCTAGAGAACCTGGGATCATCTACCAGCAACTCTATGGTGGCCCATCTCCAGTTCCAGGGGATCAGACAGACAGACAGACAGAGATAAGGATGGCAGGCCTGCCTGGTCTTTCTTTCTTTCTAATCGATTTTAAAAAATGTTTATTTATGTATTTATGTATTTATTAGATATAAGTACACTGTATCCGTCTTAGACACTCCAAAAGACTGTGTCAGATTCTGGAGAATTTAATCCCTCTTATGGTCTGAATATGATGTACATAAACACAGCGTCACATTTACTTCTAAAAATTCAAAGATGGGTGTGGCCACTGAAAGGGCTCAACAATTAACAGCATTGTCTCCTCTTCCAGAGGACCTGGGATCAACTACCAGCAACTATATGGTGGCCCATCTCCAGTTCTAGGGGATCAGACAGACAGACAGACAGAGAGACAGACAGACAGACAAAGATAAGGATGGCAGGCCTGCCTGTTCTTTCTTTCTTTCTTTCTTATCGTTTTTTAAAAATGTTTATTTATTTATTTATTTATTTATTTATTTATTTATTTATTTATTATATATAAGAACACTGTAGCTGTCTTCAGACACTCCAGAAGAGGGTGTGAGGTTCTGGATAGTCTATATCCCTCTTATGGTCTGCATATGATGTACATAAACACAGCCTCACATATACTTCTAAAAATTTAAAGATGGTTGGGGCCACTGAAAGGGCTCAAAAATTAACAGCATTGTCTCCTCTTCCAAGGAACCTGGGATCAACTACCAGCAACTATATTTTGGCCCATCTCCAGTTCCAGTGGATATGACAGATAGACAGACAGACAGACGGACAGACAAGGTGGCAGGCCTGCCTGGTCTTTCTTTCTTTCTTATCCTTTTTTAAAAAATGTTTATTTATTTATTTATGTATTTATTAGATATAAGTACACTGTAGCTGTCTTCAGACACTCCAGAAGTGGGTGTCAGATTCTGGAGAATCTAAATCACCCTTATTGTCTGCATATGAGGTACATAAACAGAGACTCACATATACTTCTAAAAATATAAAGATGGGTGGGACCACTGAAAGGGCTCAACAATTAACAGCATTATCTCCTCTTCCAGAGAACCTGGGATCAACTACCAGCAACTATATGATGGCCCATCTCCAGTTCCAGGGGATCAGAAAGACAGACAGACAGACAGAGAGAGATAAGGATGACAGGCCTGCCTGGTATTTCTTTCTTTCTTATCCTTTTTAAAAAATGTTTATTTATTTATTTATTTATTTATTTATTTATGTATTTATTCGATATAAGTACACTGTAGCTGTCTTAAGACACTCCAGTAGAGGGTGTCAGATTCTGGAGAATCTAAATCCTTCTTATGGTCTGCATATGATATACATAAACAGAGACTCACATATACTTCTAAAAATTTAAAGATGGGTGGGACCACTGAAAGGGCTCAACAATTAACAGCATTATCTCCTCTCCAGAGAACCTGGGATCAACTACCATCAACTATATGGTGGCCCATCTCCAGTTCCAGGGGATCAGACAGACAGACAGAGAAACAGACAAGGATAAGGATGGCATGCCTGCCTGGTCTTTCTTTCTTTCTTTCTTATCCATTTTTAAAAATGTTTATTTATTTATTTATTTATTTATTTATTTATTTATTTATTTATGTATTTATTAGATATAAGTATACTGTAGCTGTCTTCAGACACTCCAGAATAGGGTGTCAGAATCTGGAGAATATAAATCCCTCTAATGGTCTGCATATGATGTACATAAACACAGTCTCACATATACTTCTAAAAATTTAAAGATGGGTGGGGTCCCTGAAAGGGCTCAAAAATTAACAGCATTGACTCCTCTTCCAGAGAACCTGGGATCAACTACCAGCAACTATATGGTGGCCCACCTTTAGTTCCAGGGGATCAGACAGCCAGACAGCCAGACAGAGATAAGGATGGAAGGCCTGCCTGGTCTTTCTTTCTTTCTTATCCTTTTAAAAAAATGTTTATTTATTTATTTATGTATTATTAGATATAAGTACACTGTAGCTGTCTTCAGACACTCCAGTAGAGGGTGTCTGATTATGGAGAATCTAAATCCTCTTATAATCTGCATATGATGTACATAAACACAGCCTCAGGTGTACTTCTAAAAATTTAAAGAAGTGTGGGGCCACTAAAAGGGCTCAACAAATAACAGCATTGTCTCCTCTTTCAGAGAACCTGGGATCAACTACCAGCAAGTATAAGATGGACCATCTCCAGTTCCAGGGGATCAGACAGACAGATAGACAGACAGAGATAAGGATGGCACTCCTGCCTGGTCTCTCTTTATTTCTTATCCATTTTAAAAAATGTTTATTAATTAATTAATTTATTTATTTATTTATTAGATATAAATACACTGTAGCTGTCTTCAGACACTCCAGAAGAGGGTGTCAGATTCTGATGAATCTAAATCCCTCTTCTGGTCTGCATATGATGTACATAAACACAGCCTCACATACACTTCTAAAAATTTAAAGATGGGTAGGGCCACTGAAATGGCTCAACAGTAACAGCATTTTCTCCTCTTCCAGAGAACCTGGGATCAACTACCAGCAACTATATGGTGGCCCATCTCCATTTCCGGGGATCAGATAGACAGGCAGACAGACAGACAGAGATATGGATGGCATGCCTGCCTGGTCTTTCTTTCTTGCTTATCCTTTTTAAAAAATGTTTATTTATTTATTTATTTATTTATTTACTTATTTATGTATTTATTAGATATAAGTACACTGTAGCTGTTCAGACACTCCAGTAGAGGGTGTCAGATTCTGGAGAATCTAAAACCCTCTTATGGTCTGTATATGATGTACATAAACACAGCCTCACATACACTTCTAAATATTTAAAGATGGGTGGGACCACTGAAAGGTCTCAACAATTAACAGCATTGTCTCCCCTTCCAGAGAACCTGGGATCAACTACCAGCAACTATATGTTGGCCCATATCCAGTATCAGAGGATCAGACAGACAGACAGACAGACAGACAGACAGAGATAAGGATGGCAGGCCTGCCAGGTCTTTCTTTCGTTCTTATCCTTTTTTAAAAATGTTTATTTATTTATTTACTTATTTATTTATTTATTTATTCATTTATTTATTTTTTTATGTATTTATTCGATATAAGTACACTGTAGCTGTCTTCAGATACTCCAGTAGAGGGTGTCAGAATCTGGAGAATCTAAACCCCTCTAATGGTCTGCATATAATGTACATAAACAGAGACTCACATATACTTCTAAAAATATAAAGATTGGTGGGGCCACTGAAAGGGCTCAACAATTAACAGCATTGTCTCCTCTTCCAGAGAACCTGGGACCAACTACCAGCAACTATATGGTGGCCCATCTCCAGTTCCAGGGGATCAGACAGACAGAGAGACAGACAGACAGAGATAAGGATGGCAGTCCTGCCTGGTCTTTCTTTCTTTCTTATCCTTTTTAAAAAATGTTTATTTATTTATTTATTTATGTATATATTTATTCGATATAAGTACACTGTAGCTGTCTTCAGACACTCCAGAAGAGGGTGTCAGATTCTGGAGAATCTAAATCCCTCTTATGGTATGCATATGATGTACATAAACAGAGATTCACATACACTTCTAAAAATTTAAAGATGGGTGGGGCCACTTAAAGGGCTCAACAAATAACAGCATTGTCTCCTCTTCCAGAGAACCTGGGATCAACTACCAGCAAGTATATGATGGACCATCTCCAGTTCCAGGGGATCAGACAGACAGATAGACAGACAGAGATAAGGATGGCACTCCTGCCTGGTCTTTCTTTATTTCTTATCCATTTTAAAAAATGTTTATTTATTTATTTATTTATTTATTTATTTATTTATTTATTTATTTATTAGATATAAATACACTGTAGCTGTCTTCAGACACTCCAGAAGAGGGTGTCAGATTCTGGACAATCTAAATCCCACTTAAGGTCTGCATATGATGTACATTAACACAGCCTCACATACACTTCTAAAAATTTAAGGATGGGTGAGGCGACTGAAAGGGCTCAACAATTAACAGCATTGTCTCCTCTTCCAGAGAACCTGGGATCAACTACCAGCAACTATATGGTGGCCCATCTCCAGTTCCCGGGGATCAGATAGACAGACAGACAGACAGACAGACAGACAGACAGACAGACAGAGATATGGATGGAAGGCCTGCCTGGTCTTTCTTTCTTTCTTATCCTGTTTAAATAATGTTTATTTATTTATTTATTTATTTATTTATTTATTTATTTATTAGATATAAGTACACAGTGGCTGTCTACAGACACTCCAGTAGAGGGTGTCAGATTCTGATGAATCTAAATCCCTCTTCTGGTCTGCATATGATGTACATAAACACAGCCTCACATACACTTCTAAAAATTTAAACATGGGTAGGGCCATTGAAAGGGCTCAACAAGCAGGGCGTGGTGGCGCACGCCTTTAATCCCAGCACTCGGGAGGCAGAGGCAGGCGGATTTCTGAGTTCCCGGCTAGCCTGGTCTACAAAGTGAGTTCCAGGACAGCCAGGGCTACACAGAGAAACCCTGTCTCGAAAAAACCAAAAAAAAAAAAAAAAAAAAAAAAGAAAGAAAGAAAGAAAGGGCTCAACATTAACAGCATTGTCTCCTCTTCCAGAGAACCTGGGATCAACTACCAGCAACTATATGGTGGCCCATCTCCAGTTCCAGGGGATCAGATAGACAGACAGACAGACAGACAGAGATATGGATGGCAGGCCTGCCAGGTCTTTCTTTATTTCTTATCCTGTTTAAATAATGTTTATTTATTTATTTATTTATTTATTTATTTATTTATTTATTAGATATAAATACACTGTAGCTGTCTTCAGACACTCCAGTAGAGGGAGTCAGATTCTGGAGAATCTAAATCCTCTTATAATGTGCATATGATGTACATAAACACAGCCTCAAGTATACTTCTAAAAATTTAAAGAAGTGTGGGGCCACTGAAAGGGCTCAACAATTAACAGAATGGTCTCCTCTTCCAGAGAACCTTGGATCAACTACCAGCAACTATATGGTGGCCCATCTCCAGTTCCCGGAGATCAGATAGAAAGACAGACAGACAGAGATATGGATGGTAGGCCTGCCTGGTCTTTCTTTATTTCTTATCCTTTTAAAAAAATGTTTATTTATTTATTTATTTATTTATTTATTTATTTTTCTATTTATTTATTAGATATCAGTACACTGTAGCTGTCTTCAGATACTCCAGAAGAGGGTGTCAGATTCTGGAGAATCTAAATCCCTTTTATGGTCTGCATATGATGTACATAAACACAGCCTCACATACACTTCTAAATATTTAAAGATGAGTGAGACCACTGAAATGTCTCAACAATTAACAGCATTGTCTCCTCTTCCAGAGAACCTGGGATCAACTACCAGCAACTATATGGTGGCCCATATCCAGTATCAGAGGATCAGACAGACAGACAGACAGACAGACAGAGATAAGGATGGCAGGCCTGCCTGGTCTTTCTTTCTTTCTTATCTTTTTAAAAAATGTTTATTTATTTATTTATTTATTTATTTATTTATTTATTTATTTATTTATGTATTTATTCGATATAAGTACACATTAGCTGTCTTCAGTCACTTCAGAAGAGGGTGTCAGATTCTGGAGAATCTAAATCTCTCTTATGATCTGCATATCATGTACATAAACACAGCCTCACATACTCTTCTAAAAATTTAAAGATGAGTGGGGCCACTGAAAGGGCTCAACAATTAACAGCATTGTCTCATCTTCCAGAGAACCTGGGTTCAACTACCACTAACTATATGGTAGCCGATCTCCAGTTACAGGAGATCAGACAGACACACAGACAGACAGACAGAGATAAGGATGGCAGGCCTGCCTGGTCTTTTTTTTTTCTTATCCTTTTAAAAAATGTTTATTTATTTAATTATTCAGGTATTTAATACATATAAGTATACTGTAGCTGTCTTCAGACACTCCAGAAGTGGGTGTAGGATTCTGGAGAATCTAAATCCCTCTTATGGTCTGCATATGATGTACATAAACACAGACTCACATATACTTCTAAAAATTTAAAGATGGGTGGGGCCACTGAAAAGGCTCAACAATTAACAGCATTGGGTCCTCTTCCAGAGAACCTGGGATCAACTACCAGCACCTATATGGTGGCCCATCTCCAGTTCCAGGGGATCAGACAGATAGACAGACAGATAGAGATAAGGATGGCAGGCCTGCCTGGTCTTTCTTTCTTTTTGATTCTTTAAAAAAATGTTTATTTACTTATTTATTTATTTATTTATTTATTTATTTATTTATTTATTTATTTATTCATTTATGTATTTACTAGATATAAGTACACTGTAGCTGTCTTCTGACACTCCAGTAGAGGGTGTCACATTCTGCAGAATCTAAATCCCTCTTATGGTCTGCATATGATGTACATAAACACAGCCTCACATATACTTCAAAAATTTAAAGAAGGGTGGGGCCACTGAAAAAGCTCTACAAGTAACAGCATTGTCTCCTCTTCCAGAGTACCTGGGATCAACTACCATCAACTATATAGTGGCCTATCTCCAGTTCTCAGGGATCAGACAGACAGACAGACAGACAGACAGAGATAAGGATGGCAGGCCTGCCTGGTCTTTCTTTCTTTCTTATCCTTTGTAAAAAATGTTTATTTAATTATTTATTTATGTATTTATAAGATATAAGTATACTGTAGCTGTCTTCAGACACTCCAGAATAGGGTGTCAGATTCTGGAGAATCTAAATCCCTCTTATGGTCTGCATATGATGTACATAAACACAGCCTCACATATACTTCTAAAAATTTAAAGATGGGTAGGACCACTGAAAGGGCTCAACAATTAACATCATTGTCTCCTCTTCCAGAGAACCTGGGATCAACTACCAGCAACTATATGGTGGCCCATCTGCAGTTCCAGGGGATCAGACAGACAGACAGACAGACAGAGATAAGGATGGCAGGCCTGCCTGGTCTTTCTTTCTTTCTTATCCTTTAAAAAATGTTTCTTTATTTATGTATTTATTATATATAAGTACACTGTAGCTGTCTACAGACACTCCAGAAGAGTGTGTTAGATTCTAGAGAATCTAAATCCCTCTTATGGTCTGTGTATGATGTACATAAACACAGCCTCACATATACTGAGCTGAGGTGTCACAGGCCAACTGCTGGAATTTCTGAGTACCACCTAGAGAGAGAAAAGCTATGCTGTGGTTGTTTAATTTATGTATTTTATTATTTCTATTTGTTGTTTTGTTTTGTTTTATTTGTTTTTAGAGAAGGCCTCAGTCTGTAGCTCTGGCTGACCCAGGACTGCCTACCTGTGTTAATTAGGGTTTCACAGCTGAGAACAGACACCAAGAGCAAGGTAAGGTTTAGAAAACCCGACCTTCAGTGGTGGCTCAAGCTCTTAATGAGAGCACTCTGTAGGCAGAGGCAGTAAGTTTCTGAGTTCGAGGCCACCCTGGTGAAAGACATGGTTAGGCAGGGCTAGGGTAGGCTAGGGTAGGCTAGGGTAGGCTAGGGTAGGCTAGGGTAGGCTAGGGTAGGCTAGGGTAGGCTAGGGTAGGCTAGGGTAGGCTAGGGTAGGCTAGGGTAGGCTAGGGTAGGCTAGGGTAGGCTAGGGTAGGCTAGGGTAGGCTAGGGTAGGCTAGGGTAGGCTAGGGTAGGCTAGGGTAGGCTAGGGTGAGAAGAAAGAAAGAAAAGAAAGAAAGAAAGAAAGAAAGAAAGAAAGAAAGAAAGAAAGAAAAGAAAGAAAGAAAGAAAGAAAGAAAGAAAGAAAAGAAAGAAAGAAAGAAAGAAAGAAAGAAAGAAAGAAAGAAAGAAAGAAAGATTACCTCCCCTCTCTCTCAACCCCTCTCTCTCCTCTCTCAATGATTGTGTAAGAATGTTTTGCATGTGTATGCTGTGCCCACAGACTCCAGAACAGAGTATTAGATCCCCTGGAACTGGAGATGGGCCACCATATATAATACTGGTAATTGAGCCCAGGTTCTCTGGAAGAGGAGACAATGCTCTTAATTGTTGAGCCCTCTCTGTAGCCACATCTTTCTTTCTTTTTTTTTTTTTTTTGAGTATATGTGAGGCTGTGTTTATATACATCATATGCAGACAATAAGAATGATTTAGATTCTTCAGAATCTGACACCCTCTTCTGGACTGTCTGAAGATAGCTACAGCATACTTAAATATAATAAATAAATAAATCTTTAAAAAGAAAAGGAAAAGTAAAAAAGAAAGAACAGGCCTGCCATATGCATGTTCATAGAGGAAAATGGAAGAGACCCCAATCTAACCTCAGCAGGGTGCTTCCTTCTGGATGGTAGCTCACAGTTTCATCCCAGCAAGACAGGCAAATCACTGAGTTCAAGGACAGTAAGGTTCAGGACAGCCAAGGTTAGGAAGGAAAAGGGTCTATGTTGAGAATACAAACCGACAAAACAACAACTAGGAAAAAGAAGTGACAGTGTAACTTGGGGTAGGGTACCAACAAGAGAAAGCTTTCTGTTACCACTTACAAACACCAGTAGCCTTGCACCCTTCTGCCCAGGTCCCTGCCTTCCTTTCTAGGAATTCTAAGGATGCCAGGGTGTGGGGGAATCCAGATTAACTTTTTAATAACAAAGACTTGGTCTTTGATGTCTATAGGAAGCCCTTCTCAGTGCCTTTAACTACCACTGAACTTTCAGGGCTGTGACTCAACTGTAACAAGGAACAGAGCTAAGAACCTGCAGCCTTTGAAAACAACTATTTTTTTAAAGAGGGGGACACAAATCAGCAGTAGAACCCCTCAGGTTCAGCCATAATACTTGTTAGGGAAACAGCCTCAATGTCCGGAGCTGAGGTCTCATGGGTGAACTGCTTCAAACTCTGAGTATCATTGAAAGAAAGAAAAGATATCATGTGGTTTCTTAATTTATTTATTTTATTATTTCTATTTTTTTGTTTTCTTTTGTTTTGTTTTAGAAAAGGCCTCAGTCTGTAGCTATGGCTGACCTAGGACAGACTACATGTGTTAATTAGGGTTTCACAGTTGAGAAACAGACCATACCTATGTAAGACTTAGAAAACCCAACAGTCAGTGGTGGCTCGAGCTCTTAATGAGAGCACTCTGGAGGCAGAGGCAGTCAGTTTCTGAGTTCGAGGCCAGCCTGGTTAAAGACAGGGATAGGCAGGGCTAGGCAAGGAAGGGCTGGGCTAGGCTAGGCTAGGCAAGGAGCTGGGCTAGGCAAGGCAAGGGGCTAGGCTAGGCAACGCAAGGGGCTAGGCAAGACAGACAGACAGGGAGAAAGAAAGACAAGGATGGAAGCCTGCCTGGTTTTTCTTTCTTTCTTATCCCTTTTAAAAAATGTATATTTATTTATTTATTTATTTATTTATTTATTTATTTATGTATTTATTAGATATAAGTACACTGTAGCTGTCTTCAGACACTCCAGAAGAGGGTTTCAGATTCTGGAGAATCTATATCCCTCTTATGGTCTGCATATGATGTACATAAACACAGCCTCACATATACTTCTAAAAATTTAAAGATGGGTAGGACCACTGAAAGGGCTCAACAATTAACATCATTGTCTCCTCTTCCAGAGAACCTGGGATCAACTACCAGCAACTATATGGTGGCCCATCTCCAGTTCCAGGGGATCAGACAGACAGACAGAGATACAGACAGATAGAGTTAAGGATGGCAGGCCTACCTGGTCTTTCATTCTTTCTTATCCTTTTAAAAAATGTTTATTTATTTATTTATTTATTTATTTATTTATTTATTTATTTATTCGATATAAGTACACTGTAGCTGTCTTCAGACACTCCAGAAGAGGGTGTCAGATTCTGGAGAATCTAAATCCCTCTTTTGGTCTGCATATGATGTACATAAACACAGACTCACATATACTTCAAAAAATTTCAAGATGTGTGGGGCCACTGAAAGCGCTCAACAATTAACAGCATTGTCTCCTCTTCCAGAGAACCTGGGATCAACTACCAGCAACTATATGGTGGCCCATCTCCAGTTCCAGGGGATTAGACAGACAGACAGACAGAGATAAGGATGGCAGGCCTGCTGGTCTTTCTTTTTTTCTTATCCTTTTTAAAAAATGTTTATTTATTTATTTATTTATTTATTTATTTATTTATTTATTTATGAATTTATTAGATATATGTACACTGTATCCGTCATAGACACTCCAAAAGACGGTGTCAGATTCTGGAGAATCTAAATCCCTCTTACGGTCTGAATATGATGTACATAAACACAGCATCACATTTACTTCTAGAAATTTAAAGATGAATGGGGCCACTGAAAGGGCTGAACAATTAACAGAATTGTCTCCTCTTCAGAGAACCTGGGATCAACTACCAGCAACTATATGGTGGCCCATCTCCAGTTCCAGGAGATCAGACAGACAGACAGACAGAGAGACAGACAGACAGACATAGATAAGGATGACCGTCCAGCCTGGTCTTTCTTTCTATCTTATTCTTTTAAAAAAATGTTTGTTTGTTTATTTATTTATTTATTTATTTATTTATTTATTTATGTATTTATTAGATATAAGTACACTTTAGCTATCTTCAGACACTCCAGAAGAGGGTGTCAGATTCTGGAGAATCTATATCCCTCTTATGGTCTGCATATGATGTACATAAACACAGCCTCACATATACTTCTAAAAATTTAAAGATGTGTGGGGCCACTGAAAGGTCTCAACAATTAACAGCATTGTCTACTCATCAGAGATCCTGGGATCAACTACCAGCAACTTTATGGTGGCCCATCTCCAGTTCCATGTTATCAGACAGACAGACAGAGAGACAAGGATAAGGATGGCAGGCCTGCCTGGTCTTTCTTTCTTTTTTTATCCTTTTTAAAAAATGTTTATTTATTTATTTATGTATTTATTAGATATAAGTACAATGTAGCTGTCTTCAAACAATCCAGAAGAGGGTGTCAGATTCTGGAGAATCTAAATCCCTCTTATGGTCTGCATATGATGTACATAAACACAGCACAACTTTACTTCTAAAAATTCAAAGATGGGTTGGGCCACTGAAATGGCTCAACAATTAACAGCATTGTCTCCTCTTCCAGAGAGCCTGGGATCAACTACCAGAAACTATATGGTGGCCCATCTCCAGTACCAGGGTATCAAACAGACAGACAGACAGACAGAGATAAGGATGGCAGGCCTGCCTGGTCTTTCTTTCTTTCTTATCCTTTTTAAAAAAATTATTTTTTATATATGTATTTATTAGAAATAAGTACACTGTAGCTGTCTTTAGACACTGCAGAAGAGGGTGTCAGATTCTGGAGAATCTAAATCCCTCTTAGGGTCTGCATATGATGTACATAAACACAGACTCACATTTTCTTCTAAAAATTTAAAGATGGGTGGGGCCACTGAAAGGGCTCAACAATTAACAGCATTGTCTCCTCTTCCAGAGAACCTGGGATAAACTACCAGCAACACTATAGTGGCCCATCTCCAGTTCCAGGGTATCAGACAGACAGACAGACAGACAGAGATAAGGGTGGCAGGCCTGCCTGGTCTTTCTTTTTTCTTATCCTTTTTAAATAATGTTTTTTTAATTATTTATTTATGTATTTATTAGATATAAGTACACAGTAGCTGTCTTCAGACACTCCAGAAGAGGGTGTCAGATTCTGGAGAATCTAAATCCCTCTTATGGTCTGCATATGATGTACATAAACACAGCCTCACATATACTTCTAAAAATTTAAAGATGGGTAGGACCACTGAAAGGGCTCAACAATTAACATCATTGTCTCCTCTTCCAGAGAACCTGGGATCAACTACCAGCAACTATATGGTGGCCCATCTGCAGTTCCAGGGTATCAGACAGACAGACAGACAGAAAGAGATAAGGATGGAGGCCTGCCTGGTCTTTCTTTCTTACTTATAATTTTTAGAAAATGTTTATTTATTTATTTATGTATTTATTAGATATAAGTACACTGTAGCTGTCTTCAAACACTCTAGAAGAGGGTCTCATCTTCTGGAGAATCTAAATCCCACTTATGGTCTGCATATGATGTACATAAACACAGCCTCGCATATACTTCTAAAAATTTAAAGATGGGTGGGCCCACTGAAAAAGCTAAACAATTAACAGCATTGTCTCTTCTTCCAGAGAACGTGGGATCCACTACCAGCAACTATATGGTGGCCCATCTCAAGTTCCAGGGGATAAGACAGACAGACAGACAGACAGAGATAAGGATGGCAGGCCTGCCTGATTTTTCTTTCTTTCTTATCCTTTTTAAAAAATGTTTATTTATTTGTTTATTTATTTATTTATTTGTTTATTTATTTATGTATTTATTAGATATAAGTACACTGTAGCTGCCTTCAGACTCTCCAGAAGAGGGTGTCAGATTCTGGAGAATCTATATCCCTCTTATGGTTGCATATGATGTACATGGACACAGCCTCACATATACTTCTAAAAATTTAAAGATGTGTGGGGCCACTGAAAGGGCTCAACAATTAACAGCATTGTCTCCTCTTCCAGAGAACCTGAAATCAACTAGCAGCAACTATATGGTGGCCCATCTCCAGTTCCAGGGGATCAGACAGACAGACAGACAGAGATAAGGATGGCAGGCCTGCCTGGTCTTTCTTTCTTTCTTATCGTTTTAAAAAAATGTTTATTTAATTATTTATGTATTTATTAGATATAAGTATACTGTAGCTGTCTTCAGACACGCCAGAAGAGGGTGTCAGATTCTGGAATATCTAAATCCCTCTTATGGTATGTATATGATGTACATAAACACAGCCTCACATATACTTCTAAAAATTTAAATATGGGTTGGGCTACTGAAAGGGCTCAACAATTAACAGCACTGACTCCTCTTCCAGAGAACCTGGGATCAACTACCAGCAACTATATGGTGGCCGATCTCGAGTCCAAGGGGATCAGACAGACTGTAGACAGACAGACAGACAGACAGAGATAAGGATTTCAGGCCTGCCTGGTCTTTCTTTCTTTCTTATCCTGTTTAAAAAGTGTTTATTTATTTATTTATTTATTTATTTATTTATTTATTTGATATAAGTACACTGTAGCTGCCTTCAGACACTCCAGAAGAGGGTTTCAGATTCTGGAGAATCTAAATCACATTTATGGTCTGCATATGATGTACATAAACACAGCCTCACATATACTTCTAAATATTTAAAGATGGGTGGCGCCACTGAAAGGGCTCAACAATTAACATCATTGGCTCCTCTTCCAGAGAACCTGGGATAAACTACCAGCAACACTATGGTGGCCCATCTCCAGTTCCAGGGAATCAGACAGACAGACAGAGATAAGGGTGGCAGGCCTGCCTGGTCTTTCTTACTTTCTTATCCTTTTTAAAAATGTTTATTTATTTATTTATTTATTTATTTATTTATTTATTTATTTATTCATTCATTCATTCATTTATTTATGTATTTATTAGATATAAGTAAACTGTAGCTGTCTTCAGACACTCAGGAAGAGGGTGTCAGATTCTGGAGAATCTATATCCCTCTTATGGTCTGCATATGATGTACATAAACACAGCCTCACATATACTTCTAAAAATTTAAAGATGTGTGGGGCCACTGAAAGGTCTCAACAATTAACAGCATTGTCTACTCATCAGAGATCCTGGGATCAACTACCAGCAACTTTATGGTGGCCCATCTCCAGTTCCATGTTATCAGACAGACAGACAGAGAGACAAGGATAAGGATGGCAGGCCTGCCTGGTCTTTCTTTCTTTTTTTATCCTTTTTAAAAAATGTTTATTTATTTATTTATGTATTTATTAGATATAAGTACAATGTAGCTGTCTTCAAACAATCCAGAAGAGGGTGTCAGATTCTGGAGAATCTAAATCCCTCTTATGGTCTGCATATGATGTACATAAACACAGCACAACTTTACTTCTAAAAATTCAAAGATGGGTTGGGCCACTGAAATGGCTCAACAATTAACAGCATTGTCTCCTCTTCCAGAGAGCCTGGGATCAACTACCAGAAACTATATGGTGGCCCATCTCCAGTACCAGGGTATCAAACAGACAGACAGACAGACAGAGATAAGGATGGCAGGCCTGCCTGGTCTTTCTTTCTTTCTTATCCTTTTTAAAAAAATTATTTTTTATATATGTATTTATTAGAAATAAGTACACTGTAGCTGTCTTTAGACACTGCAGAAGAGGGTGTCAGATTCTGGAGAATCTAAATCCCTCTTAGGGTCTGCATATGATGTACATAAACACAGACTCACATTTTCTTCTAAAAATTTAAAGATGGGTGGGGCCACTGAAAGGGCTCAACAATTAACAGCATTGTCTCCTCTTCCAGAGAACCTGGGATAAACTACCAGCAACACTATAGTGGCCCATCTCCAGTTCCAGGGTATCAGACAGACAGACAGACAGACAGAGATAAGGGTGGCAGGCCTGCCTGGTCTTTCTTTTTTCTTATCCTTTTTAAATAATGTTTTTTTAATTATTTATTTATGTATTTATTAGATATAAGTACACAGTAGCTGTCTTCAGACACTCCAGAAGAGGGTGTCAGATTCTGGAGAATCTAAATCCCTCTTATGGTCTGCATATGATGTACATAAACACAGCCTCACATATACTTCTAAAAATTTAAAGATGGGTAGGACCACTGAAAGGGCTCAACAATTAACATCATTGTCTCCTCTTCCAGAGAACCTGGGATCAACTACCAGCAACTATATGGTGGCCCATCTGCAGTTCCAGGGTATCAGACAGACAGACAGACAGAAAGAGATAAGGATGGAGGCCTGCCTGGTCTTTCTTTCTTACTTATAATTTTTAGAAAATGTTTATTTATTTATTTATGTATTTATTAGATATAAGTACACTGTAGCTGTCTTCAAACACTCTAGAAGAGGGTCTCATCTTCTGGAGAATCTAAATCCCACTTATGGTCTGCATATGATGTACATAAACACAGCCTCGCATATACTTCTAAAAATTTAAAGATGGGTGGGCCCACTGAAAAAGCTAAACAATTAACAGCATTGTCTCTTCTTCCAGAGAACGTGGGATCCACTACCAGCAACTATATGGTGGCCCATCTCAAGTTCCAGGGGATAAGACAGACAGACAGACAGACAGAGATAAGGATGGCAGGCCTGCCTGATTTTTCTTTCTTTCTTATCCTTTTTAAAAAATGTTTATTTATTTGTTTATTTATTTATTTATTTGTTTATTTATTTATGTATTTATTAGATATAAGTACACTGTAGCTGCCTTCAGACTCTCCAGAAGAGGGTGTCAGATTCTGGAGAATCTATATCCCTCTTATGGTTGCATATGATGTACATGGACACAGCCTCACATATACTTCTAAAAATTTAAAGATGTGTGGGGCCACTGAAAGGGCTCAACAATTAACAGCATTGTCTCCTCTTCCAGAGAACCTGAAATCAACTAGCAGCAACTATATGGTGGCCCATCTCCAGTTCCAGGGGATCAGACAGACAGACAGACAGAGATAAGGATGGCAGGCCTGCCTGGTCTTTCTTTCTTTCTTATCGTTTTAAAAAAATGTTTATTTAATTATTTATGTATTTATTAGATATAAGTATACTGTAGCTGTCTTCAGACACGCCAGAAGAGGGTGTCAGATTCTGGAATATCTAAATCCCTCTTATGGTATGTATATGATGTACATAAACACAGCCTCACATATACTTCTAAAAATTTAAATATGGGTTGGGCTACTGAAAGGGCTCAACAATTAACAGCACTGACTCCTCTTCCAGAGAACCTGGGATCAACTACCAGCAACTATATGGTGGCCGATCTCGAGTCCAAGGGGATCAGACAGACTGTAGACAGACAGACAGACAGACAGAGATAAGGATTTCAGGCCTGCCTGGTCTTTCTTTCTTTCTTATCCTGTTTAAAAAGTGTTTATTTATTTATTTATTTATTTATTTATTTATTTATTTATTTATTTGATATAAGTACACTGTAGCTGCCTTCAGACACTCCAGAAGAGGGTTTCAGATTCTGGAGAATCTAAATCACATTTATGGTCTGCATATGATGTACATAAACACAGCCTCACATATACTTCTAAATATTTAAAGATGGGTGGCGCCACTGAAAGGGCTCAACAATTAACATCATTGGCTCCTCTTCCAGAGAACCTGGGATAAACTACCAGCAACACTATGGTGGCCCATCTCCAGTTCCAGGGAATCAGACAGACAGACAGAGATAAGGATGGCAGGCCTGCCTGATTTTTCTTTCTTTCTTATCCTTTTTAAAAAATGTTTATTTATTTGTTTATTTATTTATTTATTTGTTTATTTATTTATGTATTTATTAGATATAAGTACACTGTAGCTGCCTTCAGACTCTCCAGAAGAGGGTGTCAGATTCTGGAGAATCTATATCCCTCTTATGGTTGCATATGATGTACATGGACACAGCCTCACATATACTTCTAAAAATTTAAAGATGTGTGGGGCCACTGAAAGGGCTCAACAATTAACAGCATTGTCTCCTCTTCCAGAGAACCTGAAATCAACTAGCAGCAACTATATGGTGGCCCATCTCCAGTTCCAGGGGATCAGACAGACAGACAGACAGAGATAAGGATGGCAGGCCTGCCTGGTCTTTCTTTCTTTCTTATCGTTTTAAAAAAATGTTTATTTAATTATTTATGTATTTATTAGATATAAGTATACTGTAGCTGTCTTCAGACACGCCAGAAGAGGGTGTCAGATTCTGGAATATCTAAATCCCTCTTATGGTATGTATATGATGTACATAAACACAGCCTCACATATACTTCTAAAAATTTAAATATGGGTTGGGCTACTGAAAGGGCTCAACAATTAACAGCACTGACTCCTCTTCCAGAGAACCTGGGATCAACTACCAGCAACTATATGGTGGCCGATCTCGAGTCCAAGGGGATCAGACAGACTGTAGACAGACAGACAGACAGACAGAGATAAGGATTTCAGGCCTGCCTGGTCTTTCTTTCTTTCTTATCCTGTTTAAAAAGTGTTTATTTATTTATTTATTTATTTATTTATTTATTTATTTATTTATTTATTTGATATAAGTACACTGTAGCTGCCTTCAGACACTCCAGAAGAGGGTTTCAGATTCTGGAGAATCTAAATCACATTTATGGTCTGCATATGATGTACATAAACACAGCCTCACATATACTTCTAAATATTTAAAGATGGGTGGCGCCACTGAAAGGGCTCAACAATTAACATCATTGGCTCCTCTTCCAGAGAACCTGGGATAAACTACCAGCAACACTATGGTGGCCCATCTCCAGTTCCAGGGAATCAGACAGACAGACAGAGATAAGGGTGGCAGGCCTGCCTGGTCTTTCTTACTTTCTTATCCTTTTTAAAAATGTTTATTTATTTATTTATTTATTTATTTATTTATTTATTTATTCATTCATTCATTTATTTATGTATTTATTAGATATAAGTAAACTGTAGCTGTCTTCAGACACTCAGGAAGAGGGTGTCAGATTCTGGAGAATCTAAATCCCTCTTATGGTCTGCATATGATGTACATAAAAACAGCCTCACATATACTTCTAAAAATTTAAAGATGGGTTGGCCACAGAAAGGGCTCAACAATTAACAGCATTGTCTCCTCTTCCAGAGAACCTTAGATAAACTACCAGCAACTATATGGTGGCCCATCTCCAGTTCCAGTGTATCACACAGACAGACAGAGAGACACACATAAATATGGAGGCCTGCCTGGTCTTTCTTTCTTTCTTATACTTTTTAAAAAATGTTTATTTATTTATTTATGTGTTTATTAGATATAAGTACACATTAGCTGTCTTCAGACACTCCAGAAGAGGGTGTCAGATTCTGGAAAATCTAAATCCCTCTTATGGTCTGCATATCATGTACATAAACACAGCCTCACATACATCTAAAAATTTAAAGATGGGTGGGGCCACTGAAAGGGCTCAACAATTAAGAGCATTGTCTCCTCTTCCAGAGAACCTGGGATCAACTACCAGCAACTATATGGTGGCCCATCTCGAGTCCAAGGGGATCAGACAGACTGTAGACAGACAGACAGAGAGACAGAGATAAGGATGGCAGGCCTGCCTGGTCTTTCTTTCTTTCTTATCCTGTTTATAAAATGTTTATTTATTTATTTATTTATTTATTTATTTGATATAAGTACACTGTAGTTGTCTTCAGACACTCCAGAAGAGGGTGTCAGATTCTGGAGAATCTAAATCACATTTATGGTCTGCATATGATGTACATAAACACAGCCTCACATATACTTCTAAATATTTAAAGATGGGTGGGGCCAATGAAAGGGCTCAACAATTAACAGCATTGTCTCCTCTTCCATTGAACCTGGAATCAACTACCAGCAACACTATGGTGGCCAATCTACAGTTCCAGGGTATTAGACAGACAGACAGACAGACAGACAGAGATAAGGGTGGCAGGCCTGCCTGGTCTTTCTTACTTTCTTATCCTTTTTAAAAAATGTTTATTTATTTATTTATTTATTCATTTATTTATTTATGTATGTATTTATTAGATATAAGTAAACTGTAGCTGTCTTCAGACACTCCAGAAGAGGGTGTCAGATTCTGGAGAATCTAAATCCCTCTTATGGTCTACATATTATGTACATAAACACAGCCTCACATATACTTCTAAAAATTGAAAGATGGGTGGGGCTACAGAAAGGGCTCAACATTTAAAAGTACTGTCTCCTCTTCCAGAGAACCTTGGATAAACTACCAGCAACTATATGGTGGCCCACTTCCAGTTCCAGGGTTTCACACAGACAGACAGACAGACAGAGATAAGGGTGGCAGGCCTGCCTGGTCTTTCTTTCTGTCTTATCCTTTTTAAAAAATGTTTATTTATTTATTTATTTATTTGTTTATTTATTTATTTATGTATTTATTAGATATAAGTACACTGTAGCTGTCTTCAGACACTACAGAAGAGGGTGTCAGTTTCTGGAGAATCTAAATCACTCTTATGGTCTGATTATGATGTACATAAACACAGCCTCATTTATATACTTCTAAAAATTTAATGAAGGGTGGGGCCACTGAAAGGGCTCAACAATTTACAGCATTGTCTCCTCTTCCAGAGAACCTTGGATAAACTACCAGCAACTATATGGTGGCCCATATCCAGTACCAGAGGATCAGACAGACAGACAGACAGACAGACAGAGATAAGGATGGCAGGACTGCCTGATTATACTTTCTTCCTTATCCTTTTTAAAAAATGTTTATTTATTTATTTATTTATTTATTTATTTATTTATGTATTTATTAGATATAAGTACACAGTAGCTGTCTTCAGACACTCCAGAAGAGGGTGCCAGATTCTGGAGAATTTAAATCACTCTTATGATCTGCATATGATGTACATAAATTCAGCCTCACATTTACTTCTAAAAATTTAAAGATGGCTGTGGCCACTGAAAGGACTGAACAATTAACATCATTGTCTCCTCTTCCAGAGAACTTGGGAAAAACTACCAGCAAATATATGGTGGCCCATATCCAGTTCCAGAGGATCAGACAGACAGACAGACAGACAGACAGACAGAGATAAGGATGGCAGGACTGCCTGATTATACTTTCTTCCTTATACTTTTTAAAAAATGTTTATTTATTTATTAATTTATTTATTTATGTATTTTTTAGATATAAGTACACTGTAGCTGTCTTAAGATCTCCAGTAGAGGGTGTCAGGTTCTGAAGAATCTAAAACAATCTTCTGGTCTGCATATGATGTACATAAACACAGCCTCAGATATACTTCTAAAAATTTAATGAAGGGTGGGGCCACTGAAAGGGCTCTACAATTAACAGCATTGTCTCCTCTTCCAGAGAACCTGGGATCAACTACCAGCAACTATATGGTGGCTCAACTCCAGTTCCCAGGGATCAGACAGACAGACAGACAGACAAACAGAGATATGGATGGCAGGCCTGCCTGGTCTTTCTTTTTTTCTTATCATTTAATTAAAAAAATGTTTATTTATTTATTTATTTATTTATTTATTTATTTATTATACATAAGTACACTGTAGCTGTCCTCAGACACTCCAGAAGAGGGTGTCAGATTCTGGAGAATCTAAATCCCTCTTATGGTCTGCATATGATGTACATAAACAAAGCCTCACATATACTTCTAAAAATTTAAAGATGGGTGGGACCACTGAAAGGGCTCAACAATTACCATCACTGTCTCCACTTCCAGAGAACCTGGGATCAACTATCAGCAAGTATATAGTGGCCCACCTCCACGTCCAGGGGATCAGACAGACTGTCAGACAGACAGACAGACAGACAGAGATAAGGATGGCAGGCCTGCCTGGTCTTACTTTCTTTCTTATCCTTTTAAAAAATGTTTATGTATGTATGTATTTATTTATTTATTTATTTATTTATGTATGTATGTATTTATTAGATATAAGTACAATGTAGCTGTCTTCACACACTTCAGAAGAGGGTGTCAGATTCCGGAGTATCTAAATCCCTCTTATGGTCTGCATATGATGTACATAAACACAGCCTCACATATACTTCTAAAAATTTAAAGATGGGTGGGGCCACTGAAAGGGCTCAACAATTAACAGCATTGTCTCCTCTTCCGGAGAACCTGGGATCAACTACCAGCAACTATATGGTGGCCTATCTCCAGTTCCAAAGGATCATATAGAGAGAAAGACAGACAGAAAGAGATAAGGACGGCAGGCTTGCCTGGTCTTTCTTTCTTTCTTATCCTTTTTAAAAAATGTTTATTTATTTATTTATTCATGTATTTATTAGATATAAGTACACTGTATCTATCTTCAGACACTCCAGAAGAGTGTGTCAGTTTATGGAGCATCTAAATCCCTCTTATGGTCTGCATATGATGTACATAAACACAGCCTCACATACACTTCTAAAAATTTAAAGATGGGTGGGGCCATTGAAAGGGCTCAACAATTAACAGCATTGTCTCCTCTTCCAGAGAACCTCTGATTAACTACCAGCAACTATATGGTGGCCCATCTCCAGTTCCAGGGGATCAGAGAGACAGACAGACAGTCAGATTTAAGGATGGCAGGCCTGCCTGGTCTTTATTTCTTTTTTATCCTTTTGAAAAAATGTTTACTTATTTATTTATTTATTTATTTATTTATTTATTTATTTATTAGATATAAGTACACTGTAGCTGTCTTCAGACACTCCAGAAGAGGGTGTCAGATTCTGGAGAATCTAAATACCTCTTATGGTCTGCATATGATATACATAAACACAGACTCAAGTATACTTCTAAAAATTTAAAGATGGGTGGGGCCACTGAAAGGGCTCAACAATTAAGAGCGTTGTCTCCTCTTCCAGAGAACCTGGGATCAACTACCAGCAACTATATGGTGGCCCATCTCCAGTTCCAGGGGATCAGACAGACAGACAGAGAGACACACAGACAGAGATAAGGATGGCAGGCCTGCCTGGTCTTTCTTTCTTTCTTATCCTTTTTAAAAAATGTTTACTTATTTATTTATTCATGTATTTATTATATATAAGTACACTGTAGTGTCTTCAGACACTCCAGAAGAGGGTGCAAGCTTCTGGAGAATCTAAATCACTCTTATGGTCTGAATATAATGTACATAAACACAGCCTCACAATTACTTCTAAAAATTTAAAGATGAGTGGCGCCACTGAAAGCGGTAAACAATTAACAGCATTGTCTCCTCTTTCAGAGAACCTGGGATCAACTACCAGCAACTATATGCTGGCCCATTTCCAGTACCAGTGGAAAAGACAGACAGACAGACAGACAGACAGACAGACAGACAGACAGAGATAAGGATGGCAGGCCTGCCAGGTCTTTCTTTCTTTCTTATCTTTTTAAAAAATGTTTATTTATTTATTTATTTATTTATGTATTTATTAGATATAAATACACTGTAGCTGTCTTCAGACACTCCAGAGAGGGTGTCAGATTCTGGAGATTCTAAATCCCTCTTATGGTCTGCATATGATGTACATAAACACAGCCTCACATATACTCCTAAAAATTTAAAGATGGGTGGGGCCACTGAAAGGGCTCACAATTAACAGCACTGACTCCTCTTCCAGAGAACCTGGGATCAACTACCAACAACTATATGGTGGCCTATCTTCAGTTCCAAAGGATCATATAGATAGACAGTCAGACAGACAGAGATGAGGATGGCAGGCCTGCCTGGTCTTTCTTTCTTTCTTATCCAATTGAAAAAATGTTTACTTATTAATTAATTAATTAATTAATTTATTTATTTATTTATTAGATATAAGTACACTGTAGCTTTCTTCAGACATTCCAGAAGAGGGTGTCAGATTCTGGAGAAACTAATACCTCTTATGTTCTGCATATGATGTACATAAACACAGACTCAAGTATACTTCTAAAAATTTAAAGATGGGTGGGGCCACTGAATGGGCTCAACAATTAACAGCATTGTCTCCTCTTCCAGAGAACCTGGGATCAACTACCAGCAACTATATGGTGGCCCATCTGCAGTTCCAGGGGATCAGACAGACAGACAGACAGAGATAAGGAAGGCAGGCCTGCCTGGTCTTTCTTTCTTACTTATCCTGATTAAAAAATGTTTATTTATTTATTTATTTATTTATTTATTTATTTATGTATTTATTAGATATAAGTACACTATAGCTGTCTTCAGACACTCCAGAAGAGGGTGTCAGATTCTGAAGAATTTAAATCACTCTTAGGGTCTGCATATGATGTACATAAATACAGACTCACATTTACCTCTAAAAATTTAAAGATGGTTGGGGCCACTGAAAGGGCTCAACAATTCACAGCATTGTCTCCTCTTCCAGAGAACCTGGGAAAAACTACCAGCAAATATATGGTGGCCCATATCCAGTTCCAGAGGATCAGACAGACAGACAGACAGACAGAGAGAGATAAGGATGGCAGGCCTGCCTGATTTTTCTTTCTTTCTTATCCTTTTTAAAAAATGTTTATTTATTTATTAATTAATTTATTTATGTATTTATTAGATATAAGTACACTGTAGCTGTCTTCAGACACTCCAGTAGAGGGTGTCAGATTCTGAAGAAATTAAAACCATCTTCTGGTCTGCATATGATGTACATAAACATAGCCTCAGATATACTTCTAAAAATTTAATGAAGGGTGGGGCCACTGAAAGGGCTCAACAATTAAAAGCATTATGTCCTCTTCCAGAGAACCTGGGATCAACTACCAGCAACTATATGGTGGCCCATATCCAGTATCAGAGGATCAGACAGACAGACAGACAGACAAACAGACAGAGATAAGGATGGCAGGCCTGCCAGGTCTTCTTTCTTTCTTATCCTTTTTAAAAAATGTTTATTTATTTATTTATTTATTTATTTATTTATTTATTTATTTATTTATTTATTTATTTATTCGATATAAGTACACTGTAGCTGTTTTCAGACACTCCAGAAGAGGGTGTCAGATTCTGGAGAATCTAAATCCCTCTTATGGTCTGCACATGGTGTACCTAAAGAGAGCCTCACATATACTTCAAAAATTTAAAGAAGGGTGGGGCCACTGAAAAAGCTCAACAATTAACAGCATTGTCTCCTCTTCCAGAGAACCTGGGATCAACTACCAGCAACTATATGGTGTCCCATCTCCATTTCTCAGGGATCAGACAGACAGACAGACAGACAGAGCTAAGGAGGGCAGGCCTGCCTTTTCTTTCTTTCTTATCCTTTTAAAAAATGTTTATTTAATTATTTATTTATGTATTTATTAGATATAAGTACACAGTAGCTGTCTTCAGACACTCAAGAAGAGGGTGTCAAATTCAGGAAAATCTAAATCCCTCTTATGGTCTGCATACCTTCAGTGGTGGCTCAAGCTCTTAATGAGAGCACTCTGTAGGCATAAGCAGTCAGTTTCTGAGTTCGAGGCCACCCTGGTGAAAGACAGGGTTAGGCAGGGCTAGGGAAGGCTAGGGAAGGCTAGGGAAGGCTAGGGAAGGCTAGGGTAGGCTAGGCAAGGCTAGGGTAGGCTAGGGTAGGCTAGGGTAGGCTAGGGAAGGTTAGGGTAGGCTAGGGTAGGCTAGGGTAGGCTAGGGTAGGCTAGGGTAGGCTAGGGTAGGCTAGGGTAGGCTAGGGTAGGCTAGGGTAGGCTAGGGTAGGCTAGGGTAGGCTAGGGAAAGAAAGAAAGAAAGACAGAAAGAAAGAAAGAAAGAAAGAAAGAAAGAAAGAAAGAAAGAAAGAAAGAAAGAAAGACAGACAGACAGACAGACAGAAAGAAAGAAAGAAAGAAAGAAAGAAAGAAAGAAAGAAAGAAAGAAAGAAAGAAAAAGGTTTTATAAAAAGTGTTAAAGTTTTTAAAAATTAAAAAAAAAATACCAGATCACCATCACACAGCATTGGCTGTCTTCAGGTGTATCCTTTCAGCCTCCAAAACAAAAAGCAATGGCTGGCTGTCTTCAGGTGTATCCTATTCTCCAGTCTTATTTCCAACCTAAGAGCTGGGCTGAGCTGCCTCATTATGTAATTGCAAACCTTCCTTGGTTTGTCTTTTCCATTTCTAAGACTAACAGGCCTTTTTCTATTTAGAGAATATGCTCATGACTGTACTTTAGATATAGTAAATATAACTGTTGCTTATAAAACTTGTTTTCTAGGAATTTTTAAAGGGCAATGGCAGAGTTTATTTTTTAAAAATATTTTGCATTTATTTATTTGTGTGAGTGATGAAGCTCAGGTCTTCAAACTCGTCAGGAGGTATGATTACCTCCCCTCTCTCTCAACCCCTCTCTCTCCTCTCTCAATGATTGTGTAAGAATGTTTTGCATGTGTATGCTGTGCCCACAGACTCCAGAACAGAGTATTAGATCCCCTGGAACTGGAGATGGGCCACCATATATAATACTGGTAATTGAGCCCAGGTTCTCTGGAAGAGGAGACAATGCTCTTAATTGTTGAGCCCTCTCTGTAGCCACATCTTTCTTTTTTTTTTTTTTGAGTATATGTGAGGCTGTGTTTATATACATCATATGCAGACAATAGGAATGATTTAGATTCTTCAGAATCTGACACCCTCTTCTGGACTGTCTGAAGATAGCTACAGCATACTTAAATATAATAAATATATAAATCTTTAAAAAGAAAAGGAAAAGTAAAAAAGAAAGAACAGGCCTGCCATATGCATGTTCATAGAGGAAAATGGAAGAGACCCCAATCTAACCTCAACAGGGTGCTTCCTTCTGGATGGTAGCTCACAGTTTCATCCCAGCAAGACAGGCAAATCACTGAGTTCAAGGACAGTAAGGTTCAGGACAGCCAAGGTTAGGAAGGAAAAGGGTCTATGTTGAGAATAAACCGACAAAACAACAACTAGGAAAAAGAAGTGACAGTGTAACTTGGGGTAGGGTACCAAAAAGAGAAAGCTTTCTGTTACCACTTACAAACAGCAGTAGACTTGCACCCTTCTGCCCAGGTCCCTGCCTTCCTTTCTAGGAATCCTAAGGATGCCAGGGGGTGGGGCAATCCAGATTAACTTTTTAATAACAAAGACTTGGTCTTTGATGTCTAGAGGAAGCCCTTCTCAGTGCCTTTAACTACCACTGAACTTTCAGGGCTGTGACTCAACTGTAACAAGGAACAGGGCTAAGAACCTGCAGCCTTTGAAAACAACTATTTTTTTAAAGAGGGGGACACAAATCAGCAGTAGAACCCCTCAGGTTCAGCCATAATACTTGTTAGGGAAACAGCCTCAATGTCCAGAGCTGAGGTCTCATGGGTGAACTGCTTCAAGCTCTGAGTATCATTGAAAGAAAGAAAAGTTATCATGTGGTTGCTTAATTTATTTATTTTATTATTTCTATTTTTTGTTTTCTTTTGTTTTGTTTTAGAAAAGGCCTCAGTCTGTAGCTATGGCTGACCTAGGACAGACTACATGTGTTAATTAGGGTTTCACAGCTGAGAAACAGACCATACCTATGTAAGACTTAGAAAACCCAACAGTCAGTGGTGGCTTGAGCTCTTAATGAGAGCACTCTGGAGGCAGAAGCAGTCAGTTTCTGACTTCGAGGCCAGCATGGTTAAAGACAGGGATAGGCAGGGCTAGGCAAGGCAGGGCTGGGCTAGGCTAGGCAAGGCAAGGGGCTAGGCTAGGCTACGCAAGGGGCTAGGCAAGACAGACAGACAGAGAGAAAGACAGACAAGGATGGAAGGCCTGCCTGGTTTTTCTTTCTTCCTTATCCCTTTTAAAAAATGTTTATTTATTTATTTATGTATGTATTTATTAGATATAAGTACAATGTAGCTGTCTTCAGACACTCCAGAAGAGTGTGTCAGATTCTGGAGAATCTAAATCCCTCTTATGGTCTGCATATGATGTACAAAAACACAGCCTCACATATACTTCTAAAAATTTAAAGATGGGTGGGGCCACTGAAAGGGCTCAACAATTAACAGCATTGTCTCCTCTTCCAGAACCTGGGATCAACTACCAGCAACTATAAGGTAGCCCATCTCCAGTTCCCGGGGATCACACAGACAGACAGACAGACAGAGATAAGGATGGCAGGCCTGCCTGGTCTTTCTTTCTTACTTATCCTTTTTAAAACATGTTTATTTCTTTATTTATGTATTTATTAGATATAAGTACATTGTAGCTGTCTTCAGACACTCCAGAAGAGTGTGTCAGATTCTGGAGAATCTAAATCCCTCTTATGGTCTGCATATGATGTACATAAACACAGCCTCACATATACTTCTAAAAATTTAAAGATGGGTGGGGCCACTGTAAGGGCTCAACAATTAACAGCATTGTCTCCTCTTCCAGAGAACCTGGGATCAAGTACCAGCAAAAATATGGTGGCCCATCTCCAGTTTCAGGGGATCAGACAGACAGACAGACAAACAGACAAGGATGGCAGGCCTGCCTGGTTTTTCTTTCTTTCTTATCCTTTTTAAAACATGTTTATTTATTTATTTATGTATTTATTAGATATAAGTACACTGTAGCTGTCTTCAGAAAATACAGAAGAGGGTTTCAGATTCTGGAGAATCTAAATCCCTCTTATGGTCTGCATATGATGTACATAAACACAGCCTCAAAAATACTTCTAAAAATTTAAAGATGGGTGGTGCCACTGAAAGGGCTCAAAAATTTACAGCCTTGTCTCCTCTTGCAGAGAATCTGGGATCAACTACCAGCAACTATATGGTGGCCCACTCCAGTTCCAGGGTATCAGACAGACAGACAGACAGACAGAGATAAGGATGGCAGGCCTTCCTGGTCTTTCTTTTTTTCTTATCCTTTTTAATAATGCTTATTTATTTATTTATTTATTTATTTATTAGATATAAGTACACTGTAGCTGTCTTCAGACACTCCAGAAGAGAGTGTCAGATTCTGGAGAATCTAAATCCCTCTTATTGTCTGCATATGATGTACATAAACACAGCCTCACATTTACTTCTAAAAATTAAAGATGGGTGTTGCCACTGAACGGCTCAAAAATTAACAGCATTGTCTCCACTTCCAGAGAACCTGAGATCAACTACCAGCAACTATATGGTGGCCCATCTCCTGTTCCAGGGGATCAGACAGAGAGACAGACATACAGACAGATAGAGATAAGGATGGCAGGCCTGCTTCGTCTTTCTTTCTTTCTTATCCTTTTTAAGAAATGTTTATTTATTTATTTATGTATTTATTAGATATAAGTACACTGTAGCTGTCTTCAGACATCAGGAAAAAGGTGTCAGATTCTGGAGAATCTAAATCCCTCTTATGGTCTGAATATGATGTACATAAACACAGACTCACATTTACTTCCAAAATTTAAAGATGTGTGGGGCAACTGTATGGGCTCAACCATTAACAGCATTGTCTCCTCTTCCAGAGAACCTGGGATCAACTACCAGCAACTATATGGTGGCCCATCTCCAGTTCCAGAGGATCAGACAGAGAGACAGACAGACAGACATATAGAGATAACGATGGCAGGCCTGCCTGGTCTTTCTTTCTTATCCTTTTTAAGAAATGTTTATTTACTTATTTATGTATTTATTAGATAAAAGTACACTGTAGCTATCTTCAGACACTCCAGAAGAGGGTGTCAGATTCTGGAGAATCTAAATCCCTCTTATGGTCTGCATATGATGTACATAAACACAGCCTCACATATACTTCTAAAAATTTACAGATGGGTGGAGCCACTGAAAGGGCTCAACAATTAACCACATTGTCTCCTCTTCCAGAGAACCTGGGTTCAACTTCCAGCACCTATATGGTGGCCCATCTCCAGTTCCAGGGTATCAGACTGATAGACAGACAGACAGACAGAGAGACAGAGATAAGGAAGGCAGGCCTCCCTGGTCTTTCTTTCTTTCTTATCCTTTTTAAAAAATGTTTATTTATATATTTATTTATTTATTTATTTATTTATTTCTTTATTTATTTATTTTTTAGATATAAGTACACTGTGTCTGTCTTCAGACACTCCAGAAGATGGTGTCAGATTCTGGAGAATCTAAATCCCTCTTATGGTCTGTATATGATGTACATAAACACAGCCTCACATATACTTCAAAAATTTAAAGATGTATGGGGTCACTGAAAGGGCTTAACAATTAACAGCATTATCTCCTCTTCCAGACAACCTGGGATCAACTACCAGCAACTATATGGTGGCTCATCTCCAGTTCTAAGCTATCAGACAGAAAGACAGACAGACAGACAGACAAGGGTGGCAGGCCTGCCTGGTTTTTTTTCTTTCTCATCCTTTTTAAAAATGTTTATTTATTTATTTATGTATTTATTAAATATAAGTACACTTTAGCGGTCTTCAGACACTCCAGGAGAGGGTGTCAGATTCTGGATAATCTAAATCCCTCTTATGGTGTGCATATGATGTACATAAACACAGACTCACATTTACTTCCAAAAATTTAAAGATGTGTGGGGCCACTGAAAGGGCTCAACAATTAACAGCATTGTCTCCTCTTCCAGAGAACCTGGGATCAACTACCAGCAACTATATTGTGGCCCATCTCCAGTTCCAGTGGATCAGAAAGACAGACAGACAGACAGACAGAGATAAGGATGCCAGGCCTGCCTGGTCTTTCTTTATTTCTTATCCTTTAAAAAAATGTTTATTTATTTATTTATTTATTTATTTATTTATTTATTTATTTATTTATGTATTTATTAGATATAAGTACACTGTAGCTGCCTTCAGACACTCCAGAAGAGGGTTTCAGATTCTGGACAATCTAAATCCCTCTTATGGTCTGCATATGATGTACATAAACACAGCCTCACATATACTTCTAAAAATTTAAAGATTGGTGGGACCACTGAAAGGGCTCAACAATTACCATCACTGTCTCCACTTCCAGAGAACCTGGTATCAACTATCAGCAACTATATAGTGGCCCACCTCCAGTTCCAGGGGATCAGACAGACTGTCAGACAGACAGACAGAGATAAGGATGGCAGGCTTGCCTGGTCTTTCTTTCTTTCTTATCCTTTTGAAAAAATGTTTGCTTATTTTTTTATTTATGTATTTATTAGATATAAGTACACTCTAGCTGTCTTCAGACACTCCAGAAGACGGTGTCAGATTCTGGAGAATCTAAATCCCTCTTTTGGCCTGCATATTATGTACATAAACACAGACTCACGTATACTTCTAAAAATTTAAAGATGTGTGGGGCCACTGAGAAGAATGGGAGGGTAGGGAAGTGGGGGGAGGTATGGGGGACTTTTGGGATAGCATTGGAAATGTAATTGAGGAAAATATGTAATAAAAAAAACAGTGAAAAACAAAACAAAACAATTAACAGCATTGTCTCCTCTTCTAGAGAATCTGGGATCAACTACCAGCAACTATATGGTGGCCCTTCTCCAGTTCCAGGGTATCAGACAGACAGACAGACAGACAGACAGACAGAGATAAGGATGGCAGGCCTGCCTGGTCTTTCTTTCTTTCTTATCCTTTTTAAAAAAATGTTTATTTATATATTTATTTATTTATTTATTTATTTATTTATTTATTAGATATAAGTAAACTGTAGCTATCTTTAGACACTCCAGAAGAGGGTGTCAGATTCTGGAGAATCTAAATCCCTCTTATGATCTGCATATGATGTATATAAACACAGCCTCACATTTTCTTCTAAAAATTTAAAGATGGGTGTGGCTTGGAATAAGATGAGTAACCCTGAAAAAGTCAAAAAATGAAAAATCACACTGTAGGATTTGGAATATGGTGAGAAACCCTGAAAAAGTCGAAAAATGAGAAAAGCATGCAGGAGTACCTGGAATATGGTGAGAAACACTGAAAAAGTCTTAAATGAGAATATCACACTCTAGGACTTGGAATATGGTGAGAAACCCTGAAAATGTCAAAAAATGAGAAAATCATGCAGTAGGATCCAGAATATGGTGAGAAACCCTGAAAAAAAAGTCAAAAAATAAGAAAATCACGCAGTAGGACCTGGAAGCTGGTGAGAAACCCTGAAAAAGTCGAAAAATGAGAAAATCAATCTGTAGGATCTGGAATATGGTGAGAATCCCTGAAAAATTCGAAAAAAGCAAAAATCACACTCTAGGACTTGGAATATGTTGAGAAACCCTGAAAAAGTCAAAAAATGAGAAAATCACACTGTAGGACTTGGAATATGGTGAGAAACCCTGAAAAAGTCAAAAAATGAGAAAATCACACTGTAGGACTTGGAATATGGTGAGAAACCCTGAAAAAGTCGAAAAATGAGAAAATCACGCAGTAGGACCTGGGATTTGGTGAGAAACACTGAAAAAGTCTTAAAATAGAAAATCACACTGTAGTACTTGGAATATGGTGAAAAATACTGAAAAAGTCTTAAAATGAGAAAATCACACCTTAGGACCTGGAATATGGTGAGAAACCCTGAAAAGGTCAAAAAATGAGAAAAATCACACTGTAGTACATGGAATATGGGTAGAAACTCTGAAAAAGTCGCAAATTATAAAATGACAGTGTAGGGCCTGGAATATGTTGAGAAAACCTGAAATATTCGAAAAATGAGAAAATGACAATGTAGAACCTGGAATACCGTAAGAAACCCTGAAAAAGTTAAAAAATGAGAAAATCACACTCTAGGACTGGAATATGGTGAGAAACCCTGAAACATCGAAAAATGAGAAAATCATGTAGTAAGACCCAGAATATGGTGAGAAATCCTGAAAAAAGTCGAAAAATGAGAAAATCACGCAGTAGGACCTGGAAGCTGGTGAGAAACCCTGAAAAAGTCGAAAAATGAGAAAATCAAACTGTAGGACCTGGAATATGTTGAGAAACCCTGAAAAATACGAAAAAGGCAAAAATCACACTCTAGGACTTGGAATATGATGAGAAACCGTGAAAAAGTCAAAAAATGAAAAAATCACACTGTAGTACCTGGAATATGGTGAGAAACACTAAAAAAGTATTAAAATGAGAAAATCACCCAGTAGGACCTGGAATGAGGTGAGAAACCCTGAAACAGTCGAAATATAAGAAAATCAAACTTGTAGTACATGCAATATGGTGACAAACACTGAAAAAGTCAAAAAATGAGAATATCACACTCTAGGACTTGGAATATGATGAGAAACCCTGAAAAATTCAAAAAATGAGAAAATCACACTGTAGGACTTGGAATATGGTGAGAAACCCTCAAAAAGTCGAAAAATGAGAAAATCATGCACTAGGATCCAGAATATGATGAGAAACACAGAAAAAGTCTTAAAATGAGAAAATCACACTGTAGGACCTGGAATATGGTAAGAAACCCTGAAAATGTCGAAAAATGAGAAAATGACACTGTAGGAGCTGGAATATGGTGAAAAACCCTGAAATATCGAAAAATAAGAAAATCAAAATTGTAGTACCTGTAATATGGTGAGAAACCCTGAAAAAGTCAAAAAATGAGAAAATCACAATATAGGACTTGGAATAAGATGAGAATCTGTGAAAAAGACAAAAAAATGACAAAAACACACTGTAGGAGCTTGAATATGATGAGAAACACAGAAAAAGTCTTAAAATGAGAAAATCACACTGTAGGACCTGGAATATGGTAAGAAACCCTGAAAATGTCGAAAAATGAGAAAATGACACTGTAGGAGCTGGAATATGGTGAGAAGTCATGAAAAAGTCAAAAAAAAAAAAGAAATACACACTTGTAGGACTTGCAATATGGTGAGAGACCCTGAAAAAGTCTTAAAATGAGAAAATCACACTGTAGGACTTGGGATATGGTGAGAAACACTGAAAAGGTCGAAAAATTAGAAAATCAAACTGTAGTACCTGGTATATGGTGAGAAACACTAAAAAAGTATTAAAATGAGAAAATCACACAGTAGGACCTGGAATATGGTGAGAAACCCTGAAACAGTTCAAAAATAAGAAAATAAAACTTGTAGTACATGCAATATGGTGAGAAACACTGAAAAAGTCGAAAAATGAGAATATCACACTCTAGGACTTGGAATATGATGAGAAACCCAGAAAAAGTCTAAAAATGAGAAAATCACACTGTAGGACTTGGAATATGGTGAGAAACCCTGAAAAAGTCGAAAAATGAGAAAATCACACTGTAGTACCTAGAATATGGTGAGAAACACTGAAAAAGTCTAAAAATAAGATAAAACTTGTAGTACCTGAAATATGATGAGAAACCCTGAAAAAGTCAAAAAATTAGAAAATCAAATTGTAGGAACTGGAATATGCTGAGAATCCCTGAAAAATTCGAAAAATGCGAAAATCACACTCTAGGACTTGGAATACAATGAGAAACCCTGAAAAAGTCAAAAAATGAGAAAATCACACTGTAGTACCTGGAATATGGTGAGAAACACTGAAAAAGTCTAAAAATAAGATAAAACTTGTAGTACCTGAAATATGGTGAGGAACCCTAAAAAAGTCGAAAAATGAGAAAATCACACTGTAGGACTTCGAATATGATGAGAAACCGTGAAAAAGTAAAAAAATGAGAAAAATACACTGTAGGAGCTGGAATATGGAGAGAAACCCTGAAAAGGTTAAAAAATTAGAATATCACAATTGTAGGACCTCCAATATGGTGAGAAACCCTGAAAAAGTTGAAAAATGAGAAAACCACACTGTAGGACCTGGAATATGGTGAGAAACACTGAAAAATTCAAAAAATGAGAAAATCACACAGTAGGACCTAAATATGGTGAGAAACCCTGAAAAGGTCAAAAAATGAGAAAAATCACACTGTAGTACATGGAATATGGGTAGAAACTCTGAAAAAGTCGCAAATTATAAAATGACAGTGTAGGGCCTGGAATATGTTGAGAAAACCTGAAATATTCGAAAAATGAGAAAATGACAATGTAGAACCTGGAATACCGTAAGAAACCCTGAAAAAGTTAAAAAATGAGAAAATCACACTCTAGGACTGGAATATGGTGAGAAACCCTGAAACATCGAAAAATGAGAAAATCATGTAGTAGGACCCAGAATATGGTGAGAAATCCTGAAAAAAGTCGAAAAATGAGAAAATCACGCAGTAGGACCTGGAAGCTGGTGAGAAACCCTGAAAAAGTCGAAAAATGAGAAAATCAAACTGTAGGACCTGGAATATGTTGAGAAACCCTGAAAAATATGAAAAAGGCAAAAATCACACTCTAGGACTTGGAATATGATGAGAAACCGTGAAAAAGTCAAAAAATGAAAAAATCACACTGTAGTACCTGGAATATGGTGAGAAACACTAAAAAAGTATTAAAATGAGAAAATCACCCAGTAGGACCTGGAATGAGGTGAGAAACCCTGAAACAGTCGAAATATAAGAAAATCAAACTTGTAGTACATGCAATATGGTGACAAACACTGAAAAAGTCGAAAAATGAGAATATCACACTCTAGGATTTGGAATATGATGAGAAACCCTGAAAAATTCAAAAAATGAGAAAATCACACTGTAGGACTTGGAATATGGTGAGAAACCCTCAAAAAGTCGAAAAATGAGAAAATCATGCACTAGGATCCAGAATATGATGAGAAACACAGAAAAAGTCTTAAAATGAGAAAATCAACTGTAAGACCTGGAATATGGTAAGAAACCCTGAAAATGTCGAAAAATGAGAAAATGACACTGTAGGAGCTGGAATATGGTGAGAAGTCATGAAAAAGTCAAAAAAAAAAAAAAAGAAATACACACTTGTAGGACTTGCAATATGGTGAGAGACCCTGAAAAAGTCTTAAAATGAGAAAATCACACTGTAGGACTTGGGATATGGTGAGCAACACTGAAAAGGTCGAAAAATTAGAAAATCAAACTGTAGTACCTGGTATATGGTGAGAAACACTAAAAAAGTATTAAAATGAGAAAATCACACAGTAGGACCTGGAATATGGTGAGAATCCCTGAAGCAGTTCAAAAATAAGAAAATAAAACTTGTAGTACATGCAATATGGTGAGAAACACTGAAAAAGTCAAAAAATGAGAATATCACACTCTAGGACTTGGAATATGATGAGAAACCCAGAAAAAGTCTAAAAATGAGAAAATCACACTGTAGGACTTGGAATATGGTGAGAAACCCTGAAAAAGTCGAAAAATGAGAAAATCACACTGTAGTACCTAGAATATGGTGAGAAACACTGAAAAAGTCTAAAAATAAGATAAAACTTGTAGTACCTGAAATATGATGAGAAACCCTGAAAAAGTCAAAAAATTAGAAAATCAAATTGTAGGAACTGGAATATGCTGAGAATCCCTGAAAAATTCGAAAAATGCGAAAATCACACTCTAGGACTTGGAATATGATGAGAAACCGTGAAAAAGTCAAAAAATGAAAAAATCACACTGTAGTACCTGGAATATGGTGAGAAACACTAAAAAAGTATTAAAATGAGAAAATCACCCAGTAGGACCTGGAATGAGGTGAGAAACCCTGAAACAGTCGAAATATAAGAAAATCAAACTTGTAGTACATGCAATATGGTGACAAACACTGAAAAAGTCAAAAAATGAGAATATCACACTCTAGGACTTGGAATATGATGAGAAACCCTGAAAAATTCAAAAAATGAGAAAATCACACTGTAGGACTTGGAATATGGTGAGAAACCCTCAAAAAGTCGAAAAATGAGAAAATCATGCACTAGGATCCAGAATATGATGAGAAACACAGAAAAAGTCTTAAAATGAGAAAATCACACTGTAGGACCTGGAATATGGTAAGAAACCCTGAAAATGTCGAAAAATGAGAAAATGACACTGTAGGAGCTGGAATATGGTGAAAAACCCTGAAATATCGAAAAATAAGAAAATCAAAATTGTAGTACCTGTAATATGGTGAGAAACCCCTGAAAAAAGTCAAAAAATGAGAAAATCACAATATAGGACTTGGAATAAGATGAGAATCTGTGAAAAAGACAAAAAAATGACAAAAACACACTGTAGGAGCTTGAATATGATGAGAAACACAGAAAAAGTCTTAAAATGAGAAAATCACACTGTAGGACCTGGAATATGGTAAGAAACCCTGAAAATGTCGAAAAATGAGAAAATGACACTGTAGGAGCTGGAATATGGTGAGAAGTCATGAAAAAGTCAAAAAAAAAAAAGAAATACACACTTGTAGGACTTGCAATATGGTGAGAGACCCTGAAAAAGTCTTAAAATGAGAAAATCACACTGTAGGACTTGGGATATGGTGAGAAACACTGAAAAGGTCGAAAAATTAGAAAATCAAACTGTAGTACCTGGTATATGGTGAGAAACACTAAAAAAGTATTAAAATGAGAAAATCACACAGTAGGACCTGGAATATGGTGAGAAACCCTGAAACAGTTCAAAAATAAGAAAATAAAACTTGTAGTACATGCAATATGGTGAGAAACACTGAAAAAGTCGAAAAATGAGAATATCACACTCTAGGACTTGGAATATGATGAGAAACCCAGAAAAAGTCTAAAAATGAGAAAATCACACTGTAGGACTTGGAATATGGTGAGAAACCCTGAAAAAGTCGAAAAATGAGAAAATCACACTGTAGTACCTAGAATATGGTGAGAAACACTGAAAAAGTCTAAAAATAAGATAAAACTTGTAGTACCTGAAATATGATGAGAAACCCTGAAAAAGTCAAAAAATTAGAAAATCAAATTGTAGGAACTGGAATATGCTGAGAATCCCTGAAAAATTCGAAAAATGCGAAAATCACACTCTAGGACTTGGAATACAATGAGAAACCCTGAAAAAGTCAAAAAATGAGAAAATCACACTGTAGTACCTGGAATATGGTGAGAAACACTGAAAAAGTCTAAAAATAAGATAAAACTTGTAGTACCTGAAATATGGTGAGGAACCCTAAAAAAAGTCGAAAAATGAGAAAATCACACTGTAGGACTTCGAATATGATGAGAAACCGTGAAAAAGTAAAAAAATGAGAAAATACACTGTAGGAGCTGGAATATGGAGAGAAACCCTGAAAAGGTTAAAAAATTAGAATATCACAATTGTAGGACCTCCAATATGGTGAGAAACCCTGAAAAAGTTGAAAAATGAGAAAACCACACTGTAGGACCTGGAATATGGTGAGAAACACTGAAAAATTCAAAAAATGAGAAAATCACACAGTAGGACCTAAATATGGTGAGAAACCCTGAAAAGGTCAAAAAATGAGAAAAATCACACTGTAGTACATGGAATATGGGTAGAAACTCTGAAAAAGTCGCAAATTATAAAATGACAGTGTAGGGCCTGGAATATGTTGAGAAAACCTGAAATATTCGAAAAATGAGAAAATGACAATGTAGAACCTGGAATACCGTAAGAAACCCTGAAAAAGTTAAAAAATGAGAAAATCACACTCTAGGACTGGAATATGGTGAGAAACCCTGAAACATCGAAAAATGAGAAAATCATGTAGTAGGACCCAGAATATGGTGAGAAATCCTGAAAAAAGTCGAAAAATGAGAAAATCACGCAGTAGGACCTGGAAGCTGGTGAGAAACCCTGAAAAAGTCGAAAAAATGAGAAAATCAAACTGTAGGACCTGGAATATGTTGAGAAACCCTGAAAAATATGAAAAAGGCAAAAATCACACTCTAGGACTTGGAATATGATGAGAAACCGTGAAAAAGTCAAAAAATGAAAAAATCACACTGTAGTACCTGGAATATGGTGAGAAACACTAAAAAAGTATTAAAATGAGAAAATCACCCAGTAGGACCTGGAATGAGGTGAGAAACCCTGAAACAGTCGAAATATAAGAAAATCAAACTTGTAGTACATGCAATATGGTGACAAACACTGAAAAAGTCGAAAAATGAGAATATCACACTCTAGGATTTGGAATATGATGAGAAACCCTGAAAAATTCAAAAAATGAGAAAATCACACTGTAGGACTTGGAATATGGTGAGAAACCCTCAAAAAGTCGAAAAATGAGAAAATCATGCACTAGGATCCAGAATATGATGAGAAACACAGAAAAAGTCTTAAAATGAGAAAATCAACTGTAAGACCTGGAATATGGTAAGGAAACCCTGAAAATGTCGAAAAATGAGAAAATGACACTGTAGGAGCTGGAATATGGTGAGAAGTCATGAAAAAGTCAAAAAAAAAAAAAGAAATACACACTTGTAGGACTTGCAATATGGTGAGAGACCCTGAAAAAGTCTTAAAATGAGAAAATCACACTGTAGGACTTGGGATATGGTGAGCAACACTGAAAAGGTCGAAAAATTAGAAAATCAAACTGTAGTACCTGGTATATGGTGAGAAACACTAAAAAAGTATTAAAATGAGAAAATCACACAGTAGGACCTGGAATATGGTGAGAATCCCTGAAGCAGTTCAAAAATAAGAAAATAAAACTTGTAGTACATGCAATATGGTGAGAAACACTGAAAAAGTCAAAAAATGAGAATATCACACTCTAGGACTTGGAATATGATGAGAAACCCAGAAAAAGTCTAAAAATGAGAAAATCACACTGTAGGACTTGGAATATGGTGAGAAACCCTGAAAAAGTCGAAAAATGAGAAAATCACACTGTAGTACCTAGAATATGGTGAGAAACACTGAAAAAGTCTAAAAATAAGATAAAACTTTTAGTACCTGAAATATGATGAGAAACCCTGAAAAAGTCAAAAAATTAGAAAATCAAATTGTAGGAACTGGAATATGCTGAGAATCCCCTGAAAAATTCGAAAAATGCGAAAATCACACTCTAGGACTTGGAATACGATGAGAAACCCTGAAAAAGTCAAAAAATGAGAAAATCACACTGTAGTACCTGGAATATGGTGAGAAACACTGAAAAAGTCTAAAAATAAGATAAAACTTGTAGTACCTGAAATATGGTGAGGAACCCTAAAAAAGTCGAAAAATGAGAAAATCACACTGTAGGACTTCGAATATGATGAGAAACCGTGAAAAAGTAAAAAAAATGAGAAAAATACACTGTAGGAGCTGGAATATGGAGAGAAACCCTGAAAAGGTTAAAAAATTAGAAAACACACAGTTAGGACCTCCAATATAT